>NC_068362.1:14637510-14645010 GCF_020536995.1 Dreissena polymorpha | reverse complement strand
AATTGACACGTGTATGTGTACCATTTAGTAGCTAAGCTAGACTGTGGATGTACACCATCGAAGAACAAACCGTATGAGAATTTCTTTATTTTGTGCTTATTCTGGCCATTCTCGTCTCGTTTTTTAGTTTTATAAATTAAAAGGTCTCTATCCCAACGTTCTGAATGTTTTTTTGAAAAGCGTTCATTTAATGAGCTTATATGTGAATTTATGGCATTGATATCACTTTCCAAGTCAATTTGTTGTTGTGAAATGCGATCATAAGTATACATTGATTTGGTCAGTTTTCTTTTGGACATATTAAACTGTGATGAGGAAATCAATGAAACGGGTGGAATATGGACTATTTTGCATAAAACTCTACTGCTGTTGAAGGTTTAACATTTAACAGATAATTGATGACTTCAAGAATGTGTGATGTTTTAGCGTGATCATAAATGTAGACAATTTCTGTACCATTAGCATGGTGATTTTTTTTCAGTTAAATTGCATATGCCTACAGCAACAGTGACAAATACATGGTGAACTGATGTTGATGATGAGAATTGTTTCCTAATTTTGTTGACAAAGCTTTTGTTAATGTTTCTATTTTTGCTTCCGGAATTATGATTGTATGTACAGTGTTAATAGTATGTTTTGTGTTGGACGTTAAGAACTGTTTTAACTTTGCCCCTCTAGAATCTGTGGCAAAAAATATGTGAACCATGTCTTCTTAATCTACAATAGAAAATAAAATATGTTTTAAGTACATATTGATTTACAGAAAAGATGCCCTTGTGTTAACACAAAAAGGACCAGTGCATCCAAACGATAAAAAGTATCTTTTTATGAACTTATTAATAAAATTTGTGTTTCACTTCACCAGCATGTGAGTTTTATTTGCAGGAAATCATTAATGCCTACAAAGAATTAAATGGAAACCAAACAGCATTCGTGGGGAATGAAATAATGATAGTTGGTCCCCAATACGTTTGTTATTATTTGAAGAAACACTATTTAACCTAACTCGTTAATTTCATCAAATGAACCTCAAATTATATTAACAGGAATTGTCAGTGTATCTATCAGTTAAGAAAATAGGGAAGTGTCATAACTTTTTTTGTATTATAGAATTTATAGTCTGGTTTAGTGTTAACATGAACACTAGCAAGCATTGAATCAACTTCTCACTAAATTATTTAGTAGCTGACATGCACTCACCAAACTCACTTGAAAGTATTCAATACATTCATTCTTCTGTACCTTGCGTTTCTTGTAAGTGGGTGTTGAAAGAAGTTGATATTAATTTTTGGAAAACATCATCATTAAAACAATGAGCAAATTTTCTTCCTGCTTGATGGTTAAGTTTTGACAATCGCTTTATTTCATTTGATCTTGCCTTAGTTCGAGGTGTATCAACAATGTGACATAATCTGTCTTCATTAACCAATATGTTTGGATGCCAAAAACATTCTAGAATTTCATTTGGACCCCAGCAGTTTTTGCTATTGAAAGTGCTACTAAGAGTGCTCCATTATTCTTTGACTCAAACGATTTTGTACCTGGATCAATAACTAGGTAGCGATTTGTTTCACCATGTCCGATTGCCATGCCTTGACATCGGTGAATTGTTGTTCCCCATGCAAGACTTAAAGGTAATTGTTTGCCTTTTCAAACATGACGACGTCAATCTACTTTTCTTTCTGCAGGTACGAGAGAGACAATGCATGGGTTGTCTTTCATAAAAGGTGGTCCTGTGTACCTTGGGAAATGCACCATAGCAACACCTGGTTGACAAAGAGGTGGTTTGGTACCTTTACAGTATATAATGTCAAATATGGTCCCAATGGAGCCATTTAACAAATCATAGGGATCATTAAGATTGCAGGTGAGCATGACTTTTGCACCTTTGCATATAAATAGCACTCTCATTAAACCATGGACTTTGTCTTCAGTGGCACACACCGCATTGGGGCCATGATCACTACTGGGTAACTTAGCAACAGGAAAGTCAGAACTGATTGTCTCAAGCTGATGCATATTATGTTTGTATTCAGAAGCATGAGTAGGGAAAACAAAAAGGGCATTTTGTTCAATGTTTTTCATCACATTGTTAGTATAACGACGTTTGATGTCATAATATTGAAACTGATACAGCCATATGGCATTTTTTTTAGTAAGTTTGTAGTCTCTTAGTGGCATCAACATGTCTTTAAAGTGTTTCTGTTCCTCATTTTGACGAACAATGGTTTCTAAATAAACTACTTCAGAAAACTGTTGTCATACCAAAGCATCATGCATGACTGCTGTTATTTTGCCATTGAAATGATAAACAAGTGAATCAAGAACAGGTGGTAATTGTACATCATGCCCAAAATACAACAACTGGAAGCCCACTCCAGTCAGCTGTCACATTGTTTAAACCATGTTTGCAATGAAACTCCATCCATCTCAAAGTTGTACATCGAATTAGAGACCTCTCATCAACATGTTATGCTTTAACGTTCTCTAGATTACTTTATTATGTTTCCCCACATGATCTATCAGAAGTTGACATATCCTTACATGAAACTTTTCCTGTAAGTATTTCAAACAAAATGTACATCATTTGTCCACCAATAAAATTGGAATTGTTACCAGTGGGACAAAGGACTTGAACAGAATCATGAGAATGGAGCAAGTGTCTAAATGCCTGAACAAGACATTTAATGAGGAACGAGTTGCCAGAGCCAACAGTTCCACTGATCACTAGTCGGAGAGGTGTAAAAGGTGACTTGTTTTTAAAGTTTTTAAGTGTTGTCATATTAATACTAAATGCAAATTTCTGATTTGAGTTCATATGCGATAAATCTACATGTTCATATTCAATGTGGTTGTTAGGCCAGGCTTCATTGTTTAAAGACTCCAAAAAGTGTATGCCTAAACCATTTCGATAGTTGTATGAACATTGTAACCAATCATAGTTTGGACTACCATCATCAAAAGTAAATGCATCATCATTTGACAAAAATTCGTTATTTGGTCTGAAAGTCTCCACACAATCTGGCTGTTCTACTATTATTTCTTCTGGCTCACATTGTTGTTCAGGAACAAACTCATTAGACTGATTGATGGATTATCTGGTGAACTTTGTAAGAGGATAAAGGATATGTCACCATTTGCCCGCCATGCTTGAGTATGGTACTGGGAATGCTGAACCAGAAATGGATGATCTCTTCATTTCAAGTATAAGAGAGCCATTTTTATCCTTTACAATTGCAGGACCATCACGAATAGCTTTACCTTGCATGTTTTTTACCCAAACTGCATTCTACAGACTTTGTGTTTCATCCCCTTTTTTAACGAGGCAGTACGATGAACAACGGTGCAGGTAAAAACTGTTTGTAAGAAGTAAATGCTCTTTTATAGAACATTCACTCTGACTTATGTCCATGAACAATCAAAAAAGGGGATGTATTGCTTCAGGTGGCGCGGGTGCATTTCCCTCGGGAGGAGGCCACATATCCTTGTTTGGATTACCAGAGGCATCAAAACCGGCAGGACGCATTGCAGTCATGGCAATATTTTGCTGTGCCCACTCAGAGAGCCCACATACATGTTCATCCAGACCGTTCTTTAAAGCCTCATGAAGAAAATTGTGTGGTCAGATCTCTAAACATAGTCCATGAAAGTGAAACATGCCTCTGGATTCGGAAAACTCATACCTGTACCAGAAAGTATCTACCTTAAATGCAGTTTTCATTACAGTTTAAAAGTATTCTTGTATTCTAAGGTTAAAGTAATTCGAGACAATGTGACTGTCATTTTGCAAAATTGAATATAGAACTTTTTTGTTGTTAAGATCAACAAGATCAACATTTTCACCAGTTGTTTGTAAATTGTATTGAGTTAGAAGTCTCCTTAGTGGTGCAAAGTAAAATTCAACGCAGCTAGCAGTGCTGAAAAATGAAGGGAGGCCTTTGCCAGCATTAATTTAGTACTGAATAAGTGCTCTTAATTATTGTGTTCTTCTGGACCGGTATTGTGAAGTACATCGAAGAGAAGCACCAAAGTACAAGATTGTTTGTGCAATACAACTATCAGCATTTTGAATTCTTTGCTTAAGTTAAGTGATGGACATGTGCTCATCACCGATCTGTTGTTTCAGGATGTATGTCCTCTGTTCTAGGGCTCTTTTACGTGAAATACTTTTAAGAAATATGAACTTGAAGTACTTATGGTGTGAAAAACGACCATATGTGTACCATATCAAATGTTCTGCCCATTCACTCATTGACAAGCATGTTCTTGGCCGATTTATGTGAATGTCACCAACACAATTGGGAAACAAACATGAAAATGCAAGAATGAAACAATATTGAGTTGTAAACTCTGAAACTTGACTATTATCTCTTGTTGGCCATGGAATAGTTATTGATTTTTTTCTTGAAAATTTTTCTTCACATTTAGAATCTGCAATTTCTTGTAAGATACATTCAATTTTGTCTCGGATATTTACTACTTCGTCAGGGAGTTGAACAGCTGAAACAGTACCGCCATTAATTTCATCAGGTGATACTTGTTTTTTTTTTGCAGGCTCTTGGTCTTTATCAGTTATGGTGTCATCACTCTCGATTGTATCAATATAAATTTTCCGATTTTCAGGATGAAGATTTAGCCTTAAATAATCGTTATATCTGGGTAAGCGACATTTTTCGATTTTAGCCAATAAAGTGCAGAATACATTACATAACGCATAACTTTAAAATCTTTGCTTTTTGCACTATTTTCAGCGTAACGGACACAAATTATCTGAATATCTGTTGGAAATTTCGGTAAAATTTGACACGGTTCACTAACATTTTGTAGAAATGTAACACAATTGCCATTTGCCGCCGCAATACCCACATGCTTACGCATACGAATATACATCTGTGGTGATATTCGGCTTATTAGTTGCTGTCCAGCTAAAGATTAATGCGAAAGTTCTGAAGGGACATTTCCAGGGTCCATATTGTTATCTGTAGAGAACATTTTAAGATTTGTCAATGTGACAACGATGACAAACCGTATTACTTTACATTTTCATTTCAATTCTACGTTCGTTGCATGTGTTTAAATTATTAAGCATGTAAGACATTTGCTTTAACTCAATGGCACGTATGCCATCAATTGTAATATTATGCTGCACACTTAGATACATTGTTGGTGCAGGTGGTATTTCATTAAAATTTAATGACATATTTTTTTAACTGCTGCATACAGGGCATATGCATTTTTTAATCCGTCTTGTTCTTTGTTGTTAATCTTCATGTTGATTAGGATGAATACATTTTATACTCAATTTCCTACAATTCTGAAATGTGTCCAATTCATTAGGATTAAGAAAAGCTGTTCAAATGTGTCCATGCACTTGTTTAGAGACTTTTGTAGCATTTGTGTTTTTCTGTAGGCCCGTTAATTTTTTGTCTACCTTAGTGTTGGACTGCTTTGTATCAACCTTTGATGCTAAAGCACTTTTGTTGGACTTTTTTATTGTTGTGTTCGGTTGTGTTGTATTTTTGTGCAATATTGTAATTGTTGACGGAGGATTTGTTTGTGTATTTGTGTATGGGGGTTTATTTTGTGAGAAAATGGTATTTTCATTCAACTGTCTTTTGTTGCCTGTGTTTAAAGTGTTCTTCCTCTCTGAAAGTAGTGTAAAGTGACTAGTCCACAGCAGAAGAGTCACATTAAAATCAGAGTTATGGTGTGAAGAGTTTGAATGCCTTGTGTATACAACTGATGTTTGTCGTGTTTCAGAATTACTTATGCTGCCTTTCAACCATATTTCTATGTTTATTGGTGATATATTACATGCTGCCTTAATTTCACTTATCGTAGCCCAACCACTTCTTGTAATCATTTTTAAACGGTATTATTCCATTGATTTATTTACTAATTCATGCCCACATGAAAACCTTACCTTCTATAAAAACTGAATTTACTAGCATTTGCAAGGAATCTAAATTGTACAGTTGAACAGGAGAATGTGTTGGGCTTACTTTTTTTGCTGAAATAATACATGTGGCACTAGTATCTCTATTGTTTGGCCTTCTTTTAGTGAGATTATTATTGAAAGATATCGTTTCATTGGCAACTGTTGATTTTTTAATTTTTATATGCGTGGGTGTTTGATGCAAATGCATTTTTTTGTTTGTTACTATAGGTTGCTTATTGGTATTTGTTGCACATCTATTTACAATTCTTGTTTGACTAGCATTTAACTGGTGAAGTGAAACACAGTTGTCCATTTTCGAAGATTTTGCTTCGAATGACATGTAATCACTAAAGTTGCTTCAGCGTAAGTAGATTTTTTTTGTGATTTTTTTGCATTTGAACGTGTTTGTTTTTATTTCCAGCTATTTGTAACGTATGGTTGCAAGCAGTTATTAAGTTTAGTACTTATTACATTCAAATAATGGTCTTCTTGAATGGAAGTAGTGTTTAACGGAACAGGTATTTTACCTATCGGATTATAATAGGAATGGTCATGTGAAACACAATTATTTTATTGGGTATTTTTGATGTTAGCATTATTAAATTATTAAAGGTTACTTCGGCGTAATTACGTTTTCTGGAATTTGCTATTGCTGCTGATGTTGAACTCGAGTTATATTCAATATGTGTATGCTTGCAGTAATTAAGTTCAGTTCGACTCTTAAAAGACATGTTTATGATATAGAATAAATAACTTTACTGAGCCAAAAATAAAGCCGTATTAAATTAAATATTGGAAGCATCAACGTAATGCCGATTTGTCGTTGGTTTAAGGAATTCGAAATGTCTTGTAATGCAAAATGTAACCTTACTTAGAAATAATGAAGCCGTAATCAACAAAAAGTTGGAAATCCCACAGTCAAGGCTCATTTGTTAATTGTATAAGAAATGGGAGATATCTGTATGCTGAATGGTTAACTAATGAATTAAATAAAAAGGAAATTAACTGTTTAAATTAATATACCATAAATAGATATAAAATGATTTTTTTTACTATGTTGAATAAAACAAATATTGGTTCTTATGAGGATATATAACGTTTTAAGAAGATCTATTATTTAAATTATGATAAAAATAATAAAAATGATGTTTAAATCGGTTGATGTTTTTTTAGTTTCGATTAAGGAATCATAAATAAACAAAAACATTCCAATAAAATATACCAAGACTAGGAGTTCTCAACAATATCGTTCTTCTCTCAATATCTGCTGCAGACGAACAATAAAATGTCCGCTCGCGACCGGATTTAGAAAATACCGGTACGCACCGGACGCTGTATGCGCAGTGGTTACCACCCCTAAAAATTTAAGAGCTCGAAATCAACGCCGATGTCCATGAATGCAGCGAAACAATTTTTGAAACAGTTTTATTTATTAATTTGTAATTATAATATTAACATTGAGATATTGAATTAATCGGATCAAATAAATTCGCAACTAATCATATTCCATTTATTGTATCGGGATTTAGGCAATCCATTTTAGACGGGTTAGGTTTAGTGAC
>NC_068362.1:14512510-14632510 GCF_020536995.1 Dreissena polymorpha | reverse complement strand
AAGTAGTACGTGAATTCATCCTTGGAGATGATCAATCCAGAACGGAATGTAGATGATAACGTAACTTATTGCGATTACGAGAAGACCTACAATTGAACTTCGTTATAGGAAAGATAACCAAATTGTTTGCGCTCACGAGAACATCAAATGATTATTCAGGACAAACATGAACAACATACAATGAACGCAATGCCTCCGTCCATTCTGCCCCACCCCTCCTCTTTCTCTGGCCTGTATGGTATTCAGTAATACAGTATTTCGGTATACCACGCGAAAAGGGCCAAAGATGGCCCCTTTGAAACAAAAGCAGTAAAGATTTACTGATCGGCTCTGCAACCATATATTCAAACAGACGTGTTCTAGTATTTCGATCCTCAATTATAGATTCTTCAAGATTCCACATTTGAGTAGTTCTCAATTAGTCAACCGTCTTATACAATATCTAAAACATCGCATTATAAGGTGCGCGGTTTTATTAAAATCCGATGACATGTCTATATTTGAAAAATATTGTGATATCCAAAATACATGAAGTGTTGAATAGATGTTTTATCACGTGATGATTATGTAACGATATAATGTAATACGCTATCAAGAACATTGTTTGAACTATTTTGGATACGGCCTCACATGAAGTAAGAGTAAACTGCATTTATTAAGGCCAACCTCGATGTTCTTACAACTCAATTTAACCTTCATTTGATATAAGTGACAGCGATAAATGCATTGCTATCAACAGAAGAACTATATTTCAACAAATTACTAGAGACAATACAAAAGTCGATATTGAGCACGAGGGCGTCAAATGATACATTTAAATGCAGAAAAGCATGGTGCTTTAAGAGACATATTGGCAATATAATTGGCAGAAGTGAAGCATGTACTTTTTATTGTATTAGCGGTGTAGCAGCAGCTGCTGGGATCGCACAACTTTAACGATGAAAACCAAGTCCTGTTTTTTATAAAACGGCATTGGCGTTCTTCTATTTCGACACTGTTAAATTTTACAATAAACCACCATCCGTAAGTTAATGTATTAAACCTTATTATGAACAGTTACTTAATCATATAAAATTAACATTAACAAGGCATCACATAAACGTGTGTGAGCGATAATAATTCTACGTACGAGTTTAGGGATGTGAAATTGCCACGGTCATGTAATTGTTTTCAGAATGGTCGCTAAATAAGTTGGCACATGGCTGAAAATCATGTTGCTAAAAGTCAAAGGGAAGAAAGTTAAATTGTAATGATAATGTTAGTACGGGTTTGCGATAAGATACTTGTATTGTTTGATTAGGAACCAATTCCATTACCTGAAACGCCAGGAAAAAAAATCGCCAAGCAATTCGGCCACCTATAGCAGCTGCACAACTGTTTGGGTGCCTTGTATGAGAAGCACATCCCCACCACAGTATTCTCGGCGTTGTGGCTCCTCGCAAAACAACAACAAATGTTACCATTCCATTATCATCATGGCTTTGGTCGACGCTTACTACAGTTTCATGTTGATGGAAGTAGGCATCGATCAGTTAAAGTGTTCAAAGCAGTGAGCTGAAAAAAAAGCCATCGACAAGGGGTGTTGGGCATACCATATTCGGACCCGTTACTGAAGGACGGTACGGCAAAAAAATGCATGGTTATGCTGCAAATGAAGTGTTCACCGTGCAGAAGTGGCTTATGAAACATTCATGAAAAGCATTTCGCATTCCAGGATAATCTTCAATTACCGACTGTCCATTGAGCAACGGATTGTGGAAACGCTTTCAGGATTCATGCTCATCGCTTTCGATGTACATGTATACCCATCAAAATGTTGCAGTCCTAAGAGGCAGTGACGTACATTATAATCAAACTGCATGTTGATCTTCCCTTGCAAATTGCTATGTGATACGTCAGGAACCCAAAGTTGTGTATGTGGATTGTTTCCCTGTCAGTCATGCCTTTTGTTGTCGAGCCGCTCTTCTTGTGTCACAGCTTTTGCCCTTCGCTCTGACGCGCTCGTTTCAGGTTTTCCTGTTTATGCTCTGCTGCCTTAGAACTCAAGAGGTATGTATACTTTACCGTGTGTTTGTATTCCTATAAGTTAATCGTGTACAACATAGGTTCCTCATTCTGCAAATCGGCTATATCAACCTCCTGTTAGTCTGAAGGACGTTGACAGTATGTTTAATTTGTTGGCATGCATTTGACGTTTTAGCTATGTACATTAAATTATAGGTTGCAACTTCGAGATCCACTTTCAGAATGATGGAATCTCTTTTAAGCAAGTTATTGTCAGTCCGTGGCAGGTCGTCTTTGGTCCGTATCACTGCCGTGTTTTGTCGTGTCCTTGTCGTGTAGACCCGGAAAGGTCCGTGAAAATGCCGTGTTGGTCCGTGTAAACCCGTGTGTATGCGTGTCTCTGTCGTGTTAGTCCGTAGCGCTACCTGGACTGTCCGGGACAGTTCGTGTGAGCGTCGTGTTGATTGTGTCTTGCTGCCTGGCATATTCGTGTTGGTGCCGAGTTGTCACCGTTGTGACCGTCGACGCTCAAACATCCAAACAGTTCACGGTTGGTCCCGGACCTTGATCCGGGGTATTCCTGGCCGATCCGGGACTTAAGTATCCATCCCTGCATCCGTTTATGGGACTTCGACTAAATGGACATGTTCCATGTTTTAATTGTATTTTAAGTTAATCATTTTTTTTAATTTATGTTCATAAAGAAAAAAATTGTAACATCACAATGGATATATAAACGTCACATTACATTTGCAATCACGGATATATGCGGATGTTAAATACATTCCGGTAGTTTCTAAATAGCCCATATTGTGTGTAAACCAAACTAAATCTTTTCATATCAGCACATTCTGCTTATTATATTTTCATAAAAAATGCGTGTCGGTAGCTTTACGACGTAAAGTGTATCAACAACAAAATATTCAGAATTCCTGTTTTTTTCATTTTACGGCCGGTTTGATCAAATTAATCAAAATTGATATTTAAGACGAATATCATAACAAAGTGGTCTAAACAATATTCGTTTTATGCCAGGCGCAAGCGCATGTATGCTATCTTTAAGCGCCCTTTCAGGTTCCGGATGACAAGTAAAACTGGAAGTGTGAATATTCCTTTATTTAACTAACCAACACTCTTATTTACTGTAAACGTATATCGTTTTGAAATCAGACAATGACGATTTGTTCAACTAGGTCACTAGATTAAGTCAACAACAGGAAACGCGGTTTCGAAAGGTTTTTGGTTATAACTTTAATTTAAGTAATTGTCCAATCCTTAATACAACGCGTGTGTGACCTACGGATACAATGTCAATACAATTAGGTTTATTCAAACTCACGTTATTTAGGTAAAATCTCTTTTTTGATTTTAGTAACAGTAAACAATACTTTGAGCCAAAAGTTATAAATTACATTCCCAAGTTAGGTTTCCATACTCGCTGTGTATATCCCAAGTTTCATCAACATACGTGAATCACACTCATATTTAAGTGCAACAGTGTTATTGTTTTATTTTAAGCACAAAATGACTTTCAAATTCAAACTATTAGCCCCAAAAAATAACCAAAATTTAAGCTCTCAGTGCATGCAATTACTTATATTTAGGCTAACATCTGAATTGAAAAAACACCAACATATATACAATAAGTTTTCTGAATTATTAACTTGTGCAAGTAAACAATGCTAACATACCGCGGCATACAAACTTTAAAGGCCATAAAAAATAATATTATTGAAATACTATTGAAAACGACGAAACATTCAAATAAACAAACCAAAAATAAACTGATTAATGAATTATGTTTGTTTCAGCATTTGCTATAATAACACTGTTATACTTAGTAGCAGTAGTAGTTGTAGTTGTTGTGGTAGTAGTTATAGTAGTTATAGGGAGTAGAAGTAGAAGAAGTAGTAATATTAAGTGTGGAAGTAGTAGTAGGGGAAATAGTAGCAGTATGAGTAAAATTTTAGTAGAATATGTAGTAGTATTAGCACTAGTATTAGAAGAAGCAGTAGTTGTAGTAATATTATTTGTAGAAGTTGTAGCCAGTGTATATTTCTTCTTATTATAAGAATTGTTATTATTAGTAGTAGAAGTGGTAGTCTACTCCCTTGCCGAATATATTTTTATAATTCAAAGAGAAGAATATTGCTTTGAATAGATCACTGAAAAGTCCCGTATTTAGTTGAATCCAATACTGTTAATTGCATAGACTCTAAGTTTCTTTGGTAGAACCAAACGGCTTCGTGGTGGTGTGTTGAGAATTATATATTGTGCATACCTCTACATGAAGCATTGAGCCTTTCAACTTCCCACCGGTTGCGGACACCGTTTTCAATTTTTGAACAGTTTTAAAAAGTAAATAAAATAAACCGATGATTCGTTGAAAGAACCCTTCTGGCCAGTTATAAATACATTTATTTCGTATTCACAACCGCTCGGTGCAGAGCTTCCCTTGATGAAGTGCCATGGTAATTTGAGGCGCTGGGTTTCTTGTTCAAACAGTAAACTAAGAACATTTCACAAAAATTAAGATGGGTCGTTCCTTAATATTAAAGTGTTGACAATTATGAGTAAAAAGATTGTCTTGAGAACTTATCACGTGATAAGACTTAATCGTTTCATTTTAGTAACTACGCTCTTAGTAATTTAATGCAATTAATTAAACATGCAATAATCATCGAAAGCAGAAGTAATATGACTACGGTTTATTTGTTATTTAACAAATGAAATTCAGCTCAATCCCATCGACCAGTTATACAACTGATATTTGCGTTGTGTTGACGTTAACTCAGTTTATCTGTGCAAACTGCGTCAACTGTTGGATGAATCTCACATGTGTCCTTTGACCTTAATTATTGTAAGCCCGCAACGATGCAGTTGTTTTCTTAGATATGTATACTATGCTTATAACAAGCTACCTGTCTAAAAGGGTTTTCATTATGTATACATTAGATATTCGAATTAATGTTCACTGACTTTTTTGAATTTAAGGTTTCAGTGTATTATAATATATTAAGACAAAATATCAGAATAAGATGTCTTATTAAAACGTTTGCATTTTATCTGACTTCAATAAACGTTATACATGGTGGCTCATAATATAGTAAACACTGCTTGCTTAACATCTTAAATCTGTTGTTATGATACAGTCCAATGTATATGGCCATTGTTTTAAGTTATGTACGATTCAGTTACCAAATAGAAAATAACGTCAAAAAGGCAAATATTATTGTGCATAAGCACAGATATGATATCTATTGACGCTAAATACCTCAATGTTTGATTGTGATTGTGTTTACTATGCACTGGCCGTTTTAAACAAAACAAGACATGCAAATATTTATAATCGCATGATAATCTAGTTTCAACAAAATTTGTCATGCTATCAAATACTCGAACTTAACCTATAAGGTTACTTCAACAAAAATGGAATACGGATGATAACGTAAGTGAATGCGATCACGAGAAGACCTGCATTTGAACTAAGATGTTGTGACGATAACCGAATTGATTTCGATCACGAGGACGTCTGCTGATTCTTCGGGACGAAAATGACCTGTCATAATTAGAGTAACGCTTTTTCCAAATTTGCTCACCAGACACCGATGTATATGATACGCGACTATGTAAACGTCATCGTCGGATACCCACGTTCGACCCATTCCGCTACTCTCCATTTATCTTATGCTGGCGAGTAACGGAATGAATTAGTCGTGGGTATCCGACGATGTGTAAACGTATGAAAGCTCACATTGGTATCGTTAGTGTTGTTAGTGAAGTTAAACATCGTGCGATACAGATAATTTTGAAAACAGAGTAATTACCAACTGTTTATATCAATCGTAGTGCATTTATTTTTTATAATTATTATTCCCCCGGATCGTATGATCGGGCGTATATTGTTTTTGGCCTTTCTGTCTGTCATTCTGTCATTCTGTCCCAAAACTTTAACCTTGGTCAAAACTTTGCATTTTTGAAGATAGCAACTTGATATTTGGCATGCATGTGTATTTCAAGGAGCTGCACATTTTGAGTGGTGAAAGGTCAAGGTCAATGTCATCATTCAAGGTCAAAGGTCAGATATATGGATTTAAAACGGCGCATTAGAGACATTGTGTTTCTGACAAACACATCTCTTGTTTTTATTATTTTTATTATAGTATTATTGATAGTATTAATATATGAATCACTTTTAATACTAATTAAAGTACGAGTTGAAGTAGTTAAACTAGTTGTAGTGGAAGATATAAGACAATTAGAAGTAGTAGTAATAAAATTATAAGTAGTTTTAGTTGTAGCAATTGTTGAAATAGTAGTTTTTTGGGGTCTGAAAATCCTTTGCACTTTTACGCCGGAGACGTGCTGTGTACAGGCTGTTTGTTGAAAAAGTGAAGAGTCGAAATAATTATAATATTTTCGAATAAAAAAGCCAATACAACAAACCGATAAAAAGTTACCCCAATGGCGTAAAGCTCAGAAAGGCTGCGTGTTTTCTTGTTTTGTTGTTTTAAGGCGCAATGTTCTAAACTGAAATCATTCTTTTTCAAATCGATTAAACTCTCTCTATTCTAAACAATTCATTTAACCCACAAATCACATCATAAATCAATTCAAACACGTTTCGTCACAGAATTATGTTATTCTCTTAAAATGTCATGGCCACTTGACTTGTGTATTGATGTATTTATAAAGCGTTAACATATCGATCGTCCTCTCTGCAAAATGAATATTATGTCGTGCGTGTATGTCATTTTTATTGTTTATGTTTATTTTGAGAATGTTTAACTAGCTGATACAAAATACACGCAGCTATTATTTCGTCGAATCTTTTTCATATTTGTTTCTAAATAGTAGATAAGGTTTCTTGTTCACTGTTTTGTTTCTTTTATTTAATGACACAAAGATGTTATGTAATACTTGCCGCCTTTTGCCGTTGTAGGATGTGTACATTCCTGTCTATAAAATCAACTAATAAAGTTTGTAAATCTACAATGTTTCTTAGTGGAGAAGGAAGATGTTATTGAGGGTAAAGAATAAATGGTTATGGAGCAAGGCACGGGTATTAATTTTTAACAAGTGTGTTATTGGAGAACGCTTTCCGATGAATAGGTACATTACTGTAAATGTTATATGTATCTTCGAACGCATAAGTATTGTAACAAAAAATAACCTTCTACAATACATTTGCACATTACTTGTTAAATTCTCCTTCCTAAAACCATTTACGCAACAAAGTCTAAAAGTATTGTGAACAGGCTTTATTCTTCGTTCGGCGTCGTTTGTCGTGCTGCATGCGTCGTATGTCGTGAACATTTAGCTCTTCAAAAGTAGAGAGGCCAAATGGTTCACTCACTGTGATTTAATCTCGGTCATGGTATTAACATTAAAAATGTCTTAACCATATTTGAATGTGGGTCAAATATAGAAGACCAGTTGAAATCCTCAGATAAATGTTGGTTGGAATATTTATAATCACAAAATCATGTATTAAAAAAAACTCTACAAACTGTATTAAGAGATCAATTCTCGGTTTTATCAAAAACATTAAATCCAAATTATGTATTCCTTTTCTGAGTGAAGGTGAATGTTAATAAGATTCTTCATTGACTTTTGAAAGACTATTGTGCGTCGACATCGAATTCCCTTAACAGTTTCATTGCTCAAATAGAAGAGTCAATATTACTTACATTCAGGTATGCTTTCGGGTTAAAACACAGTTGAGCGATTTACTCAACAATAGACTAAGATACATTTGTTTAAACGTTTTCAATATGTCACATATTTGAACCAACATCCTAATCAAGAATATTTGTTTCTACGCAATGTTTCTATCGAGTGTTGTCTAAATAAATAAATATCATAGCCATCAATACACGGCAATGTTATTAGAAGTGTTGGCAAATTATAATGTGATGAATGTACGTTAACTGAAATAGTGTTCATTAAACTGACTTTTTATTGCTAACTTTCCTTTGGCGCATGGCTGTAGCTTGTAAAAAAAGGCGCGACTGAGTTGATAGTTTCATTTTTGTCCCTTTTATACCTTAGCATATCTCACAAAGTCACAGTTCTGTTATTTAAAAGCCAATCATGTTTCTCATTATATGGAAGCTGGACACTGTAAAGTAGATGGGCACTCAAAGTTAAAAGAAGAACAAAAAGCAGATGCAAAAGAAAAGTCTACGTGTTACATAAAGGCCGCAATGCCTTGAATGTGTTTAGCAATCAACATTGAATCCTGTTCATTTAAATTTGTTCGACATATCACATGGCCTTCTATAAATTTTACAACAACACAATCATATACTCTTTGCGGTGTTCATCAAACAAGATGACCCTTAATTTTTGAAAAAAAAGATGTTCTTGTTCACTGAAGTTAAAGATCTGACGAAAATTATAATCTCATTCTAATAAAACAATGATACCATGTTTTACGCTATCAGCAATAGTGATTAAACTTAGTTTGGATACGGCCTCATATGACATTAGACATAACCGCATTCATTGCGACCAACAGCAAGGTTCTTACCACCCAATTTAACCCGCATGGGTGATAACCGACTTAACGGGTTTGCTATCAACAGAAGAATTATATTTTAATTGAAAAATAAGGTCAATAACCAAGTCTATATCAAACCCCATGCGCTTTTTTATTCTGAAGGGTGCGACCGATGAAAAATCAAAGTATGTTCACGAACTTGTCGAGAACATAGAGCGTGATGAAGATGTAAGAGAAATATTTGCAATATTAGAAATACAAACTGTACTGATGACGTTGATTGTATCAACGGAGCAGAAGCAGCTGCTGTGATAGCAAAATCTTTACCCCTGAACACCGCATTCATTGTTTTCTCATTTAACAATAAACCACCAAAAACAAGTTAAATAATTGCATGTCATACTTTCGACCAGTAAATTAAACATATCGAAAGAACAATTCATCGAATGGACAGATGAGAACGATATTATTTCAAGAAGGTCATGTCTTGTGTTCAGAAAAATTCGCTAAATTAGGTGGCGCAAGGTGGATAATCAAACAGCGTAAAACCAAAGGAAATAATGTTTAATTAATTAATGATTTGTACACAATTAAGTCTTCATTCGCGCGGTAGATGCCTAACACTATATGCGGGCCTTGATGCTCTTTAAGCTATCAACTATAAACATATTCGTGAAATCAAGCCTTTTCAGCAAACTATCTACAGTGAACACACTCAACAATACATGCGTGGTATGCATCTTATTAAGACATACGCAGAGAACATGCTGTAAGTGAAATCCATCATTACAAGCTTATCGCAATAAAGTACAACTGTTTTGCCAATTTTGAAATGTTATCAATTCAATCAAATCATAAAACACACAAAAAACAGAACCCATAAATACACATGGAGTAAATTTGGAACGAAGCCAGTTATCCACACACAAATAAATTGTGAAGCATACCCACTTTTTAACGGTTATAATAACGGTTGTTATAATATTACAATGAACAGACTCCAGCCGGCAGGAGGTAATATTGTCATGAATAGGTAAACAAAATGCAGTTAAGATCGTTCAAACAATAAACCATATTGAGTCAAATCGTCTCCTGAACCAATAAATGATAAGCCTAACAGATGCAGCCGCGTTTTCAATTTGCCAATAATGCAACTACTAGGTGTCCCGGAAGCATCATCTTAACGGTGTACTATGCGGTCGGCCCTTAATGTCAACCACATGTAAAATACTTTGTATAACAGGTATTGTTCTGGTTTATACAAATATCTCTCACCTTATGAAATGCACATCTGTTTCACCGGTCAGATCACCTCCCTCATCTTCAAAGGACAGTACTTTACTGTTAATAGGTTTAAATTGATTAACGTGAACGTGTTGTGAGCAAAATCACGCTGCTTGAACCAGAGTATGCATCATGGAAAAATTACTTTTTTGAACCATATTGAATACAGTCGAAAGTTAGATTTTTTTGTATTTATTGATTAAATGCTAAAACAATCAAAACTGAAATGCACACTACCAACACCTTAAAACTGTCACTCTTAGAAGTATATAACTGGACTTGAAAGTATATAACGTGTCCCTATTTAAAGAATTGTAAGATTCGAAACCACGCTCAATGCGGTATAGTTAACTGCTCTTTAACGTTGAGAAGTATCATCAAATGAATGCCGAAAAAGATAATTGTGTCTATACACTTCTTTGTATATTTTGAAATCGTTTTCAATTACAATAACCCGCAGTGCCATTAACATGGGAATCCCATCTGAAGTTGCGAGTGAAATTGTATCCAGATTCAACAACTTTTTAGACAAAATCGCAATTAAACAGTACTAGTTTGGCAAGCTTTGTATCACTATGGAATGCATCACTGATGAATAACCGCGGGCGATCCAGGATAAACTCACATTTACAATTCAATGCCTGGCAAAGGCCAGAACTGAACGAAAACGTGCATAAAAAGTGAACGATACACTCCACATTGTTGATATAATATTTACAGTGTTTAAACTCCAATCTTGCCGAAAATTCTACCGACCGACTGAATAGCTTGACCTATTTTAGAGCAAAGGATGGTCATGATGGTGGCGGTTCTGCTATACGAGATAACATATTGTTTATCATCCCTTTTACGTCTTTTATAAAATTATTTTATGGTGCTTTAGTGTTGTTTCAGACCCTTTAAAAACATAATTTTTAGTTATTATATAGTTGTAATTATAAATTTAGACCTAAATCACAATATTTCAGTAATATATTTTGTATCAGCATATTTTTAGGAAATTCACTTTGCGAACGAACACTGCACTTGAAAAAGAGTATAACTAGTCGACTTCTTAAATAACATCCATGATCTAGTTTTATGGAGACATAGTGTAATTATTTTGATAAATAGAGAATACTAGGTTAGCGTTGAATACAGAGAAGTTTAAGTTGCGAGGCTTATAACGCCTAGAGCGCGAGCCTTGGCGAGCGCTTTCGGTGTTCGAGTCGAGCAACATAAACTTCTCTGTATTCAACGCTAATCCTAGTATTCTATTTATCCCATTTTATTTTTTTTCAACTTGACATTTAACATAACTAGATCTTATAACCTTAGCCTAACAATTAGTTTAATTCATTCTTCAAAATCGCTCAAAATCTAACGAATGTAACGTAGTGATATAAATGTATTTGTTCTGGTTCGCAAAATAGTCTTAAAAATTCACACAAACTGTAAAACTAGTAAAAATATCACCATATGCCTCGATTCAATTTTACGCAGCATGCGAATTGTAACACATTACGACCGCGAAAAGAAGATTTTACTTTACTATATTTCATTTTATTTTCGAAAGGAAATGATCAAAATCCAATATGGCGGCGTTTGCTCCTGACAAAATGATGTCGATGTCAACATAGATTCTACATGTATACTATCGACGAGTAAACAGACAATTGCAGCGACTGACACTTTATTTGACTTAATATGCAGGGCAATACGTTTTTCGACATCGGACGACGAATTTAAGGACGCGCATAACGTGTTTTTATATAATGTTATGGGTAGGCCGTGTGTGATCCAATGCATTAATGGCCCCCATGTTAAAATCATTTTCCCGAGAACAGGGAACGACAAAAGTACAAACAAAAAACAAAACACGTTCGAACTAGTATCTTACCTTTAATTATCCTTTTAAATCCATCTAATAATCCATTTAACTCAATATTAGGCGATTTTGCATCTAGGGTCTTAAATAATTATTTAAGCATTATTTAATAAAGACCCTCATGCCATGCTATCACTATTTTCAAATGAATTTATGAACTCGATAAACTTTCTGATTCGTCACACGCTATGTCATGTACTCTATGTACATAACTGCTGTTTAAATGAACCGGAGCAGTTTATCAAATATTAGCCGTTGGTAAACTCGGATGCATTTGCAGACCAACATAATTATGTTTAAACTTGCACAATATTATTTGTTTTTGATAAATGCCCTTATTGTGTACAAGAAAATAATTAAGTATATAGATACACAAAGTATTGAAAACATTCCATTACACAACATATTAATCAGTGGATAATACCCGTGTACAACATGGGCCGTTCCGAATTCCAGTGTGATGCTATTTTTACCATCTTTTACTTTACACAGCTCTATTTAACGTGAATTAAATCGGATAGCAAATATTGCAGATTATTTATGAATTGGGCGATATTTGTATGGCTTGTTGTACATTCTTAAATGTCAAAAGTATATGCATGGATTATAAACAATGCACATTACACGAAATAAGGAAAATGTGATTAATTGACAATTCAAATACCGTATGTGGATATACAGCACATGTACATGTGTAATAAGTCGCGTGTATAATAAATCGTCAAAATGTTTTGGAAAATGACGCAAAAAGTGTCATCTTATGACGCCATCAATCAGCTGATTCATTATACGGATGGCGAAAAATTATGTCATATGACTAGCTTTAAAGGTTGAACGTCGTATAATTTTGAAGATAAAGTTTTCTCAACTTCATTAATTAGGAAAAATCATTCAGTGATAAAGTAAAAAGTAGTCCGTGCACGTGACAGGTATATCCCACAGTGTTGAATACAGGCTAGTTTATTTCATAATGTGTTATACCGTCAATGTCGCGTTGCATAGGAGAGAGAATCATATGGACGTAGGCAAGGTAGTAACCAACGAGATGCAGAAAATATGTTATTACGTAGGATGTTTTGAAATATTTGAGAGGGTTTTACAAAATTGCATACAATAATCCACAACTGACGTTATAGATAAGAAACATGTATGTCGGTATTTGCAAATCGGCATGCGTAGTATAAGAGATTGCACTATATACTTCCTTAAATTGAATTCAATTAAATATGTAAAAAAAACACTATCTCTTTTTACTCTTTAAAAATATGTCGGAACATATTAGTATCTTCTGCTACTCAATAAATCCACGATGTGTGTGTTGTGAATATTTATAGTTTTATTGTAAAGAAAGGCTATTCATCAAACGGGTCGAACTCCAAATGAGTTACACTAATTGTTTGAATTCGGTTACCCAGATTAAACTTATAATTTTTACATTAAATGTCGTAATTTATGTTCCATGTTGACAGTTGGTATTTGACATTAAATAAAAGACTAGCGGACAAGAATTTTCGTCCCGGTAATGAATCTGAAAATTCATGTTTTTCAAGAAAAAAATTACACATCAAACTTAATTAATCAAATATTACCGAAAACTGTAATTCAACCATTTAAACAATGACGCTTAATCATTGAGGCAAGAAGCCCTAATGATTTTTGGTTACCGGTCACTTGTACAATAAATATCCTTGTCGAGTAAAGAAACCCGCGCAGTTCTTTAATTTCTTGGTCCTCTGAAGCCTGATTGTAGGACGAATAAGCCCGTACAACTGATTCTCGATTATTTTTCAAATCACAGGTTTTCAAATTTAAATAGGTTGTAAAAGTCTCAGAAGAGAAATGTTTTTTCCGTTTTCGATGTGTTCATTTTCAGTTTATTCTCGTTCATTCAGTTGTTAATAACGAGTGCGTAACGTGCAAGTTCTTGAATGGCAGATCTTTTAACAGAAAAAGATGATGTTGAGAATCTTACATGATGTAACAAGCAATGAAACTCAACATACTGTAGATAAATCCTTGTTCTACAGACCACCAACTGTATACATAATTATCTGAAGTTCACACGTACCAAAGTAGAAATCACAAACCAAAAGTGCCTCTAAATAGAAAATGAAATCATGATTGCTAAAACGAAGCACGTTAATCGAATAATACATACATAATTTTACTATAATAGTGTATTAAGTGTCGGAATGATATTGAACGATTTAGAAATAGAGTTTACGTGATTAATTAACAAAAACATCGAGTCCATGTATAGAAAATACACTCCTTATCGAGAAAGCGATGTATCTACCGAAAATTATCAAGCAAACTAGGTGTAAAAATGCTCGTTAATATATTTCATCAACATCACAACAATTAGATCGACCGCTTACAGCCTAAGAGGACTGAAATATGACAACATGTAATTATGTGTATCGGAATTTCTTGTAAATAAAACATGTTTTTCAAACGGTTAATGTTATGTTTCTAAATGTAAATGATTAATCTGCATACTTTGTGCCCTTCCAAAACGTTATTTTTATTAAATGGTCATGTTTTGTATTTATATATTTGCTGCTCGAAATATCATTTTGCTGTTTTTATAACTGCTCATTTCGTTTGTAGCGTTCACTCATGACGAGAGAAAAGTTTGATTTGTGCGGACTGGGTGCAGTAGAACTAATCCCAGTAAATCTCTCTGGTTGATAACAAATTGATAAATATAATTAAGCCCAATCACAAGTCTTCTTAAACTTACATCGCAAATACTCTTAAAAGCGAATATTTTAACGTCACTTTTAAATATTTATTGCATAAGGTTAGTGGTTCATGATACATCGAACAAACGAGATAAAAATAATAAAAATATATAGAACAATACTTACGAAAGCATTCATATGGAAAATGAAATAAAAACAACTAACTAATAATTAATGATTTCCAAAATATTAAAACCAATAATTCAAACTAAAACAATAGCCATTTGTAATAATAAAATCCACATTTAAGAAGACACTTAACGTTTAAAAGAAATATATACTAAAAAAATATCAGTATTTGTGTTTTGTTTGAATCGTTCTTTATGTTTTATTACTCAACTGCCCACTGACATATCGAAATACCTTTGGAGGACGAAAATATATGGTCGTGAAACATGTGTCAATTGCTGTTAGAACATGCCAGCATCATTCATTGCATGTTTCCTAATACGACTGAAATGTGACAGCATTAACGATAAACACAATAATGCTTTCTAAGAAACCCTCGAAATAACAGTCAAACAGCTATATTATTACTTTACAAATAATTCAGTTTCGTAACAATTATAAATAGAAGCAAATACATTACCATACGCAAGTATTTTACAATAAAGCACCATATATAAAAACAGTCTAAAATTGATAAAGCTGGGGTCACTGCCTAAGAACGCTCACTGCGATGTGTAAGAAAAACATCGAATGTTAAATGGGAAACATGATTATATTCGTGTAATCAAATTGATTGTTTTCAATCAGAAAAGCAAAATCAGCATGATTCACAAATGCCAACAATATGTTTTTAATCAATGTGTATTTACAAAGTATACAAATTTACGGTTCTTGTGAATATATTTTACAAAATTAAATATATACTTGATTATTTCAGTGTTATAGTCATTTCAATTTCATGAGTTATCATATTCTCATTGTCTTCTCGTATGGCGGGCCCACAAGTGAATATATGTTCTGATTTATGTAAGATCATGTTATCATTTGCTCTCGTACTATTTTATTTATAGGCTTGAAATGTGCATCAGTGTCATACAATTTCCTTTACCTTTTCTTCATAAATATGATGACACATGCTTAAAATGACGCTTATTTCTGTTGTGGATAAATGACACCTTCGTTTCTATTATGCTGTCGCTTAAATACTTTTTTTAAATTAACTTTTTTTTATGCAAACATATCCAGTGTTACATTAACAATGATGTAATTCGCGTTTTATAAAAACTTATAATTGACACAAAACCGAACAATTTGGCACCAAATCAGAGAAAAATGACCAAACCATACATTTTCATTAGAGTGATATGATCGGGCTATACGTCATTGGTATAACCCCACTTATTCAACACATAGCATACCATAAAAACATGTAGGAATAACCCAAAAGACCCTGAATATACCTATACCTCACACGTCGTGTAATTTTAATTTAAAACAAGAAATGTGTTCGTCAGAAACACTATGTCCCCTTCTGCGCCGCTTTGACCTTTTTTTACCTTTGACCTTGAAGGATTATCTTGACCTTGACCTTTTGCCACTCAAAATGTGCAGCTCCATGAGATACACATGCATGCCGAATATAAAGTTGTTTTATATTGCAAAAGTTATGGCAAATGTTAAAGTTTGACCAAACCAACAGACAGACCAATAGGCAGGGCAAAACAATATGTCCCCAACTATAGTGGTGGGAGACATAACATAAAAGAAATATTAGAATATGCACAGGAAGAATCATCAGCAGCACCAGCTTGAGAAAACCCTATTTATGCCTGCGGTCCGTTTATTATGGCAAGGCCCTAACCGGAAACCAGTCAGACACAAAACAACTGTTCGAGGAACGACCACTGAGGATTTTCACAAAGATATGTCCTATTCCAATAATTACAATAACAAAATACATAATGCAACTTCTAAAATTGTGAATGACACGTTTTGACACAGACGGATACCAACAAGCGATTTTAAAATTACAAATATCGTTTATTCATCACTGTACTAGCAATTGTATTTTAAATATATATATGTAAATCGTTTTAAAATCGATACATTTACTCCAGAGTAAGCAAGGTTTTTATAAAAAGAATAACTTATATCGGGATACAAACAAAAGTGCTTGATTTATCCTTTCAAAATCATATACCGAATCAACTCTAATTTAATAGTTCGAACTCAATATATATGCGTAAAATAGGTGTACCCTGTTTGAACCGTTGATAAGATTGCTTTTGTTCCAGTCCATCTACAACTGGAGAAATTTCTTTGTGCAATTGATGTTATAAGTATTACATCTTATTTATGATCAATAGCATGGAGCGTTTTTTATTAACACAAACATTCATCAAGTACACTATTTAGCAATATTTAACATGAAGTAATTTAACTTAATACTTAAATATTGCTAAGCATTAGACTATTTGTTGAAATACACGCTAAGCCCTTATTGCCTTGAGTCTTCATCAATTTGTACACCATATATGTAGAAAAATGTATATGATAAATACATTATCACATAGCAAAGCAAATTACAATTTGCTATTAAACTCGTATAAGTGTATTTGGATTATTCTGTTTGTCTTAATTGTGGAGAGAGAGAAAAATCTTTATCGAAAGTTTCAAAAGAGTTTGTCGAGGTTACTTACATATTGATTTTTATAAAAAAATATATATGAACTCCAGAAACATCAGAATATGTATTCGTGATTACATCGGCTAGTCTTGCATTTAAGGCGAGTCACTAATTGTCTCTCCATTCAAGAATAACCCAATATCCATGTACCGCTAAATTATACAAACACCTGCTTTAAGCTGCAGTTATATCATCATAATAGTTTGTTCAAAGCGTTACGGGTTCAAAGCCGTGTCGAATCTCGTACTTAGTCCAGATGTCAAACACACACCTGTACAGCTACTTATTTGATCCAACAATCCTAGACCACTGTATTCTTAATGAACTTCCCACATTGTCATACATGAATTCGATTGATTTTGATATTTTACAGAATAAAACTATGGCCTCCCAAGTTTTTTTGTATTCATTGATCACCTGTGGCGTTGTTAAAAAAAATAACACTTTTATTAGTATTCTATATAACGCTAATAACATAATATTCATACTAAAGTTAAACTCACATAATCTGTTCTATGATCTATGGTAAAATAAGGCTTTGGTTGGTATAAGAGCTGTGTTTACATAAAGGCGAATCTTTCGGCATACTGACAAACCACGATTCCATATAAAATGTGTCACCCTATAGCTTCCCGCTTGTCGAATACACAACAGGGGCGCACTGAATTAACGAAAACAATAAGCTCAATACATTAAAATTTCTTTCATGCTACCTTGCTTAATCATAAGCTATATTCTGAAACTTTTGATATAAATTATCAAGACCCAAATATTATTGATATCCGTCTCCGACTACAGTTTGTTGTTTATCGTCTAATAATTACCTCGTGTGTGTGCTAGTTAATTTTGTTTTATTTGTGACTATTTTATCGCCATGATTTTAATGCGAGTTACATATCAGTAGGACGAACCGTACAATGTAAAAAGGTATTATTTAGTATTGGTCAATAAAAACACACGCGTTATATAAGTTAAGGTGCGATAAAACAATAATTTATAAAATATATATTGTATACAGATGTAGGCCGGTCAGAAATCCTAAACACGACTTACTTGACATTCATGATAACCAATTTATCAGCTACCACATGGGCATTGATTAAGTGTATGTTCATGTTATCGCATTGCAAGCGTCAACTTTCGTATGTTGTATATTGGTCAATATAGTGATGAGCAGCCTTTATTTGAATTTAAAGGGACCTTTTCATAGATTTTAGCATTTATTGAAGTCTGTCATCAAATGGTTTATATTGATAAATGTAAACATTGGATCGAAAAAGCTCCAGTAAAAAAAAACAAGAATAAACTTAAAGAAAGTAAAAAAGTAACCCTCAAATTGGCTCGAACCACTGACCCCTGGAGTAAAAGTCTATCGCTTAGACCATTCGGCCATCCGTGCTCATACAGTGAGTGTCGTATTTTATACCTAATAACAGCAGTCATCGCAATATCACAAAATATAAAGACACCAACAGAACTCACCAAAATATTCACTTTTCAGGTTTTTAAATTGCCCAAAATAAATATATTTAAGAGAATGTTTAATGTTCAGTAGTACTGTTTTCTCACAAATAGTATTTAATGGTAAAATATTTAAACAAATTATTGGCGTTCCTATGGGTACTAATTGTGCGCCACGTATAGCTGACCTTTTTTTTATATTGTTATGAAAGCGAATTTATGTTAGAATTATCTAAAACTAAGCAAGTAGTATTCATTTGCCGTTAAATTGAAGACAATTACGTTTTTCTAAACCTACAGTTAAATTAAGTTTACTTCGAACATCTTTCATTGGAGGTACAATGCGGCTGGGTTCTAGTTCGTAGCGTAATTTAGCTCCGTGTAATCGGTATCCTACAATAAATAAGTGCAATTCCAGGAAGTGTTTATGTTGCAAGTTTTTAAATATGTCCTCTTGTATTGTTTCATCGGTTAATAACCGCAAATTTTCAGTTAATATTAAATCCGATGTCTCATGAAATTCTATGCATGTGGTTTATGTTATTACTTGAAATGTACCCTGTTGTGGTGCGCAATACGTTGGGCAGACGGGTAGATCACTTAAAACACGTTTTAGGGAACATTTTTTTTTAATAAAAAATAACAATAAATTTTATAACTTCATTTACCAGCACTTTAATAAAACAGGTCATAGCGTAACAAATATTTCAATTCAACCTGTGGAGCAACTTATTTTTAATAATAGTACTTCTAGTCAGTGCCAATTAAAAGCAAGGTGCATGTCAGAATTTGGAATGTTAACTTATTTTACTTCAATCTGACCCTCTATATGAATGTGCTTGTATTATTGAATCTTTCACTGACTACTACCTTAAACCTTTTATTGAAAATGTACTTAACAAAACTAGAAATCGTATCAAAATTGAGTTTTGTAACAAAGGTCTTGATTTAATTGACCTTGCTAAAATATTGAATGATAAAAATGTACGTCGTTTGATTCCCCCTTATTTCCGCAATACTGAATCACCACTTATTTGCTACAAATATAGTAAACCTGTAAGAAGTATCGTTTTTTATTATAATTCTATTTCCACAGATATAAATGTAATAAGAAATTGTCCTACATAATGTGACTGTACTAGTTCTAAATATATATATGGTCCAGTTGGACATGTTATTACGGGGGACCTTAATTTCATTCAAAATAAAAACCTTAAAAATTTGCTACGCAGAGGCCCTAAGTACAGAATGCCTATTCCTGTTGATTTTGATGACTGCATTAAGAATATCGTAACATCCTTACATGATTATCGCACTAAATGGTGCAGAAAGGAAAATGCTGAAATTACTGCACAAATGATTGGAAAACAAAAATATTTAGTATGGCCATGAATAAAATATGTTTTTATGATACACATCCTTTGGCCCTACCACATTCACCTAAATTTAAGAAACAAAATCTCTGTAAATTGCTTGAAGACTTAAAATCTAAATTCGTCTTAGTTCCTGCTGATAAGGCTGCTAATAATGTTATCATAATATGACGAGTGTTTTATGTTCAAACTATTTCACAAGAACTTTCACTAACTACATCATATTGTGAGTACAATAAGCAACCTAATGAAATTATTACCGACCATATTGCCCAATGCATAAAGTTAAATGTAATAGTCAATATTACTGACAAGAAATTGAAATCACTTTACTGGATACCTAAATTACATAAGACGCCATATAAAAGTCGTTTTATCGCTAATTCAGTGTCTTGTACCACCAAACAATTATCAGTGTATCTTACATCTGCATTGAGTGCTATTAGATATCATATTGCTAAATTTTGTAATAAAGTTTATGACAATAGTAATATTAACCTATTTTGGTCAATAAAAAACACCTTAGAAGTTATTGATAAAATTAAAATAAAAAATATAAGGTGTCACAAGTAAGTACTTATGATTTTTCGACACTATATACAACGCTTCCTCACGCTTTAATAAAATCCAAACTTGTTTCTTTGATTGAAAAAACTTTTGCTAGAGAGAAATGTTTGTATCTAGCTTTAAACACTAAAACAGCTTTTTTTTACTAATCAGATATTAGATAATTACATCATTTGGACTGGTCTTGACTTTTGTGCAGCACTTACTTTTCTTTTGGATAACTTGTTTGTTGAATTTAATGGTAAAATATTTTAACAAATTATTGGCGTTCCTATGAGTACTAATTGTTCGCCACTTATAGCTGACCTTTTTTATATTGTTATGAAAGCGAATTTATGTTAGAATTATCTTAAACTAAGCAAGTAGATTTGATTAATTGTTTAAACCTTACTAGTAGGTACATTGATGACATACTTAATTTAGATAATCCATTATTTGAACAATATATTCACAAAATCTACCCAAAAGAACTAGTCTTAAATAGATCGTGTATATCCAATACAGACGCTGCGTATTTAGACTTACATTTAACTATTAATAATAATTTGATCAAAACTAGTTTATACGACAAACGGGACGATTTTAACTTTGACATTGTGAATTTTCCGTTTCAAGATGGCAACATCCCTAAAGGACCTTCCTATGGTATTTACATTTCGCAGTTGGTACGTTATGCCAGAGCATGTTCGTGTTTTAAAGATTTAAATGATCGTAATCTAATATTAACTAAAACATTGCTAAAACAAGGCTTTTTGTATCATAACCTAAGAAATAAATTTGCTAGATTTTACTCTAAGATGGTAATTTAATTTCAAAATATAATGTTTCTTTAAAATGGCATTTAAATAATGTTATCTCCCATCCATCATTTTACGGAGATGTTTTGAAGCGTGTCCGCAAATTAAAATATGTTAAACCAAATGTTCATATTAAACTTTTCAATTTAATTAACTTGTTTTTATCAAAAGGATACGATGCTTATGTACTTAAAAACACGTGTTTGATGGTTTTCGATTCACTATATCTTTCTTCCCTTAAAATATGGAATCATTTGTGATATTATAGGCATTTTTCACTGTTGAATAAAATTGTGTCATTGTGTCGTATGAACAAATCTGCATGAACACTACATTATAGGCATTTTTCACTGTTGAATAAAATTGTGTCATTGTGTCGTATGAACAAATCTGCATGTAAACTACATTTGGACTCAAATCGTACATCAAATCATTTCTGTCTTCAGTTGTCAAAACACCTATATACTGTTTGATTCCAATAATGTCGCTTTAATGGAATTACCATTTTTATTCATTTGCTTCTTAATATTAAATCACCTAAACTTGATTTATTAGTAGCACAGCCCCATTAATATTTTTATTTAGTACTGCCCTTGGAATTTGTTCATGGCATTATGGATTTGTGTGACGTCATACGACCGACTTTCCCAGTTGTAATCTTCATGCATAGGTCATTGGGTTTATAATGTTCCATTTTATTTATATTTTCTCTCTGATAGGCGTTTCTTGTTTGGTTTAATTATTTTTAATTTGTTTAGCAGTCACATAAACAACCAAGCTATGTAATATGGAATTTTTACACCCATTATTTCTGCTTCTTCCTGTATTTGCGCGATGATTATCTGAGATATTAACTCTATGATTCTATATTCTCAAATCTTTTCTATTAAGAAGGAATGTAGTTGACAATTGTTAATAGTTTTATTTGATCGTTCGTCAAAAAGTTGTAATTCTGTTACTCTTGTATCTTCAATGCAATTGAGTAATTAAATAGTTATTAAATTGAATGCGTTTTAATTCCCTTTTATAATTGTTTAATTTGAGTTACATTGCTATGACGTTAAATTTTATTTACACTTAAATGTATTTTGAATATTGCTGGGCCAAGTGTGAGGTAGAGCGCTCTATAACCAGGTTTAAACCCCCAATGCTTTGCATTGACCGTTCCAAGGCGGTGACCCCAGCTTTATTCATATTTTGTGTTTATGTTGGTTTGTATTGTGCTGTATTGTGCTGTTTTGTACTGTTATGGCAATCGGTCACTTGCCTTAAATAAAGGACCAACTAATTGTTTTTAATGAAAATTCAATACTGCTCTAGCAGCTGGAGTTTCACTTCTTTATATTGCTGTACATTTTTAATTTGTAAGTTAAATGTCAAAAGTGTATGCATGGATTATAAACAATGCATATTACACGAAATAAGGAGAATGTGATCAATTGACAAGTCAGATATGTTGATATACAGTACATGTAGAAAACATGTGAAATAAGTCGCGTTTATAATAAATCGTCAAAAAAAATTGGGGAAAGTGACGCAATAAGTATGTCATTTTATGACGCCATCATTCAGCTGATTCATTATACGGATGGCGAAAAATTATGTCATATAACTAGATTAACGATTGAAGATCGTATCATTTTGAAGCTTAAGTTTTCTCGACTTTGTTTCTTATGAAAAATCATTCAGTGGTAAAGTAAATATAAATAAAAAATAACAAAACACAAATCGTGTAATTTTATATTTAATTTCAACATTTATTTTGGTGAATATGTAATATATATTTTTTTCTGTAAAATATGCACATTTTCTTCCAATGGGTGACCTTATAATTCGATCAATGAACCAAACAATATCGACCTAATTTTAGCGCATATCGCATGACGTCAGTTGAAAAGTAGTCCGTGCACGGGACAGGTATATTCCACAGTGTTGAAGACAGGCAAGTCTATTTCACAACGTGTTATACCGTCAATGTCGCGGTGAAAATGGGAGAAATTAAAGTTTTATACTATTGAATTTTTCTACATTCGAAAATAAATATATGTACCACAGACATACTGGTTAATTCACAGTATTTGATTTATTGTACCATTAAACAAAAGGAAATTGATATTATTTTACTTTGTTCGTTTGATTGCATGGTTTGGTTAAATATCTTGACAACAAAATGTTCACATAACAGTCATATATTTTCGCTTTAAGTAATTGCGATATTATTTATGTGGGATAGATAATACTTTTGTCCGTAAACAAGCATTGCGAGTATAGAGATAAACGCCCAGAAAAAAAATTGTTGGTGAAACATCATTGTGTCATATCATATAACGTGAAGACTCGAGAGGTAATTTGAATAGTGAAATCAATCGCAGTGCTACATTTCAGTGGTACACTGTACGCTTAAATTAAATATGTTCAAGGACTTTGGAGTTGCGATAACAAATTGGGCTTTGAAGGGAAATGATAGGCGATCCAACTGAGTTAGAATTTACAATTAAAATTCATGTATGTATAATACAATCAAAATATGTTTATGTTCATTTCTAGCAAAGCATTCATTTTACATTATATACAGTATTTTTTCTAGTATATTGTGTGATTTGCATTTGCATTTGTTTTTGGTTTCGATTTGCAAGTAGTGGTTGAAGAAGTAGTAGAAGTAGTAGTAGAAGCAGCAGCAGCAGTAGTACTAGAAGTAGTAGTAGTAGTAGTAGTAGAAGTAGTAGTATTAGTTGTAGGAGTAGTAGAAGTAGTAGTAGTTGTTGTAGTAGTAGTAGAAGTAGTAGTATTAGTAGAAGTAGTAGTAGTAGTAGTAGTAGTAGTAGTAGTAGTAGTAGTAGTAGTAGTAGTAGTAGTAGTAGTAGTAGTAGTAGTAGTAGTAGTAGTAGTAGTAGTAGTAGTAGTAGTAGTAGTAGAAGTAGTAGTAGTAGTAGTAGTAGTAGTAGTAGTAGTGGAAGTAGTAGTAGAAGTAGTAGTAGTAGTAGTAGTAGTAGTAGTAGTAGTAGTAGTAGTAGTAGTAGTAGTAGTAGTAGTAGTAGTAGTAGTAGTAGTAGTAGTAGTAGTAGTGGTAGTAAAAGTAGTAGTAGTAGTAGTAGTAGTAGTAGTAGTGGTAGTAGTGGTGGCAGTAGTAGTAGTAGTAGTAGTAGTAGTATAAGTTGTCAATAACCTTGTAAAAATATATGTTTACCTCTTCGTTAATAGACATACATAAATAACAACATGTAATTAGTGTCCATAATGTTAACGCTTTATTTTGCGTCATTTATTACTGTTATCAAATAAAGCAATTATGTCAAGTGAGGGCAGAAATTTTCTATATTCTGGTAAAAGTAATTAATTTAAGAACGATTAAAAAAATATGGCTCATTTTCTAAAAACCTGTTGATGCATTAATGTTGTATGTTAAGTTGAAACTTTGTGCAATATATATTCATAATTTCACAAAAGTAGTTGAATGTTACAAATGTTTGGTAAATATGTACGCTAAAGAATCTACACATCTTCATAATTAGTCCATCGCGTTGTGCAGGTTAGTTAATGAAGAAAAGTGTGCAACATGTCTTACCAAGGACAATGGATGTGCTATTTACAGGATGTTCCATCAAGATTGATTTATATTAAAAATATATCGTTTTAAAGTTCGCTTAATATACATGTACTTATTTACGTGAATTACCTAAAGAGTAAAATACAAATGCTCTTAGCCATTTGAAGACGAACTATTTAAGATAAATTTCTCGTTATATTGTGTACGTGTAGGTCCAATTCTCAAGGCGTATGGGTTAGCATGACTAAGATTAGTTGCCCAGCACGTGCTTGCAGATCAAAGTATGTGTGTGTTCGCGTATGTATGTACTGGTGCATGTTTCATTCGGCGTTTCTCAAGCTACATGTCTCTTGCGGAAATTTCAAAACAGGTTTTATCGACAATTTTAAGTTTTTTGCCACTAGAAAGCAGCCAATATCAATTATAATACTTTTAACAATCACCCACATGAACAATGCGTATATCGTATCACCATACAATTCAATATGAAAAATGTCCATGTTTACTAATACCATTTAAGAATGTACTGTAAATATATGTCTTTCCAACATAATGGCATTTATCAAATGATAATTAATGTACTGAATTATTCAAACATTCGAACATATTTACTTGAATGTATTGCAGTGCTTATTTTCTTTAGTTCAGCTTTCCATTGTATTGTGCTATGTATTAATGTGTTCCTTATTTTTAAAAGAATAGTATTTATTAAACAAGTTAAAATGTTATGCATACAATTTAATCAGAACATTGCACATTAAATGCTCATTTTAGGGCATGTTTATCGTAGGTGTGCGGCCATGATGGAAAAGTGTCTACATAAACGAACATGGTAAAATCAAATGTGCCCATAGTGAGAAGATTGATGGTAAACACATAGGTAAGAACTTGTGAATGAAAAAAATATAAAGACATTGCAATAACGTGTCGCTTCATTTTTTGCGTTAATATACTGAACAACTGAAGGACTTTTGTCAGTTATCCTAAAAGGTACTAATATAATGTACCTAATGGAACGCTTTTAAATGCGTGTCACCATATGAAATATTGGATAATTGAGAATATACTTAGTTAATGTGTACATTCATATAAAGAGACTTAATGACAGACGATATTACTTGATTTCTTTTCTTTTTATTTGTAATCTGCTATAACAAGTATATAACGCTAGTTATGACGGTTGAAACAAAGATCATATGTTGTTATGACATATATTTTTTTTTCTGCATTTAGCTGACGTATGTCAATCGGGGTGGAAATGTGGAGACAGCTTCCACAAAGACGAGTACATCAAATCGGATTTCGAAAGTTTTGTGTTTGCATTTTCTGATGCTTTAAAGTTCTGTAGGAAACAATCATCAAGTTGGATTGTTACGTTAACTTCATCGTTAGGAAGACAATACGGTTTGTGAATGCAATAATTATGCTAATAACTGAAAACGTAGAACATTCAAATAATAACTAAGTTAATAGTTTAATAAAATTGCATAATAAAATACGTAAGCCTTTGTTGATTACACCGTGTTTAAACCAATCATGATTTCATTAATTTACGTCCAAAATTGTTAAAGGGCGCAGTTTAACTATTTGTTTAGACATTTTTATATCAAAAGTTCAATTTCGTGATAACTAGACTGATTTTTGTTTTCAAAAAATATATATGAATATCAAATATATAAGTACTGATATTAAAAATCAGATCAGTCCTTTATATCAAGAAATATGATTATTGATATCAGACAATCGGATTCAAGATATCAAACATTATGTTTAACTATGTAGAAATCGGTCTGAATCAAGGAATCAAACTATTATTATAAAAAAGACATTACTGATATAAAGAAATTGAAATCTTGATTCTTGAAATTTCATTTTTTCTCTTACATTTGATAATGATTTTTGAAGTCATGTTTCAGACTCAACAATTTTTTCAGTTTAAGGCATGATTTCCTCAAATCCAGAAAAATCTGTATCAATTAATTCGGTTCTGAAATCAATAATTCCATACCATAATAATGCCAGTATTTCTGTTTGCTTTTCAAAAAAATGACAACTAATAACGGCTAACTTTGAGAATTGCTTTGTCAATACACTTATACTACAAGGCAAAAGCTTTACCTGTTTTATATTCCATATGTCGGTCAAATATTGTTAACTTAAAATTATATAAAATAATTTATATTTATAAAACGGCGGTGTATTAGACATAATAATAACGACCCAAAATACAACAAAAATATGCATGTTTCTTATCCTTTATTCCGCTCCCATTTTCGCCTTTTATTTTAGACAAAAGTAAACTTAAAAGGCGACCATTTAATGCCATTCAGGATATTCTACAATTGTCAAAAATATTATGCTCCTTGTCTAAATCTGTATACATAAATGCAATCACAATGCATAATTTTATGTATGTATATTAATTTTAATTTACTAAGGTGGAAACAATAAATGTGTTTTGCCTGTAAATTTGTCTTTCTATTATTAGAAGCAAAGCAACTAGTATGACATCTGTTTTCGTTTGCATATTTAGATAACTACAATAACGTCCATATAAACTTAAAAGCAGTGTCTCTCTTGCACATAGTGTATTCGAATACGGCGTTTCATTTTATGTTACATTAACATTTGTGTAAACTTACGCCAAACGAGTTATTTTACCTTAAGAAAAGGATCGTCAGGCATTAGTGTGCAAACGCAATGGTTCCTCGGGTATGAAAACCCAGTAACGTGTTTAAATCATCCAATCAAAATTATTATTTACGTTCCAATGCAAAACGGTAAATATTATTTGTCTATCGTGTTCAACTTGTCGTCAAAATTAATTATATTACAAAATGTGTCCTTTTTAATGATTTAGAACATCATCGGTTAGTTTGACCTAGAACATTAGACCAAAGTCAGCCTTGATCAAACTACATATTGAACAAGTCTTACTTATGAAGGCCAATTTATGCGTTTTACTAGGTCTTTATGGTCATCGATAAATTAGAGATCTAATGTGACATATGGCAAATCAAGGTTCAATAACATAGATACATTTAAAGACAGTTCAAGATGTTCAATTACTTAAGTTCAAATGGTAGGTGAAATATTGTTTTTCGCAAGGATTGCGTTCAAATCAGTTACCATGTGATTATATGTTTTTTACTCTCTGGATCTGGGCTTATCGGGGTAAAACGACAAAAAGATAGGTGTTTAAAACAGGACCATTTTAATGTTTTATATTTTTTCGAAAAAAATCAATACCTTTATATTAAACAAAATCAACCGAGACAACTGGAACACTGCATTACATTCTCTTTCTGAGCGTATTACAAGTACCAAAACAAACAAATTTAGGTACATGTATATGTATTGGATTGTTTTACTCAATGTGTAAACGACTTCAATAAGTATGTTAAAAATGTCGAAGGTAATTTGTACGATTGAAACTTAGATTATAACTTCACTTTTTCGACACTCAGATCATAGAGCGGCAATAAAATACTTCAAATTCTGCAAACGGGCTTGTCATGTAGCAAGAATAAGTTCATGGATGAATTGTGTAACGTTGAAATCCTGCGAAGTCGTTCGCTGTATTCGCTGCAACACAGTCGTATTTCTTTGAGGACTACGCCCAAGAGCAAGGCTGGCAGTGAAATATATATACTCAAATGATAAGTTGTGTTAACGATTCGCAAATGCTAATGTCCTAAGACCTCGGAGGTCGATCATGATATGTGTTTGTTCGCGTACTAATGTGTTGGTGCATGTTTCATCTGGCGATTACTAAAAAGCTTTTCAATCTCCTTTTTGTTTGCGTACGTTTTAAAACATGTTATAAAGACATGGTTAAGCTTTTTGCCACTGCAAAGCAGCCGATATTAATAACAACATTTTGTATCAATCCTTTAAGTGAACAATGTGCATATCGTATCCCCAACATATCAGTATGAATAATGTACATTTTACTTAAACCATTTTAGATTGCACGTTAATCTAGATAATCTAGATGCCCCTAAAATAACTCACATGAGTAATATCATAGTAATGGGTTCAGAGCAGCAAAATGTGTACACATATCGTTTATAGTAACCATATGTCACCATATATCTCCAGGGATTTGACTATTTTCACCAAGCGACATCATCTGGAGAACATCCTTATACCTTGTAAAAGATATCAAAAAGCTCGATGGTTTCAGACATGCAAGTCTAATTTAATTATGTGGCGCAAGAAACGCGTTCAATTTTAAATCTCGTCTTACACAATTGTTCCAAGGACTGCAAAGCGGCGTGAAATACCTATATTGAGACGTTAAGCCTTGTGGTTTCAGAGAAGAAGATTGTCTTATTGTTCACTTTTCACATTTAGTTTATACTCTGTAATACTACATATGCAGCGAACAAGAATGTTTTAAGTAACTTTTAAATTGAATAACCCAGTGATTATCACTGTTTCTTGTCGTAAAATTTTGGAAAGCGGATTAAGATGTTTCAATATAAAGAAGTGAAACTCCAGCTGCTGGAGTAGTATTGAATTATTATTATAAACACTTAGTAGGTTCTTTATTTAAGGCAAGTGACCGATTGCCAAAACAGTACAATACAGCACAATACAAAACAACATACACACAAATAAGAATAAAGCTGTGGTCACCGCCTTGGAACGGCATTTAGCTGACGTATGTCAATCGGGACGGAAATGTGGAGACAGTGCCCAATACATGGTATCGGATAACGAAAACTTTCATTTTTCTTTGCGTCGGTTTTGTATTTTCAGTGCTAAATAAAATAGCACGTCGGAACGCGTCATTGGTAATTGCTGTAGGGAACCAATACGGAATTTGATTATTTATGCTAAGTTATAATTAAAAACTGTACACATGTAAATAATAACCAGGTTAATATTTTGTTGAATACACCCTGTTTAAATCGACCTTGTTTGCATGTACATGTATTTGTTTTCAAGATTGTTTTGGTCACCGTTTTATTATTTTTAGACATTTTTATATAAAATTTCACATTCTTGATATCATTTTTTTTAACAGTATTACTTTTGTTTTCTTGTAATAAAATGTCCGCTCTCAATAGCCAAAAAAAACCATAATGATTGATAACAAATTCTTGATATGAAAACATAGTTTGTTGTTTGTGCATGTATTCAAGAAATCGAATATCTTTATAAAAATGCATATCAAATAAACGGCCAAGTATTGTGAACAATTGTTGATTGCACACAATATATAAAAACAATGTTTTGCTTTCCAATCATGTCATTGCATATCTCTATTCGCCCTTAATTCTTGACGAAAGTAACCTTAGAATGTGATGTCGATTCTACAATTCTTTAACATGTTTGCGTTGTTTTCTTACTTGTTAAACATAAATTTGTATTGCTTTCAGCATGGGTTGTATTTTATGAGTAATAAAACCAATAGTATGACTATTGTGTTTGCATAGTTATAATCCGATCACAGTAATGCTCAAATAAAACTTAAAACGGTGCGACGAAAACGGCGTTTAAAAACTAACGATTCAATTATTATAATAAAAATACAAAATGTATATAATATATACAGTCGAAACCCGATGGTTTGAACTCTCCCGGACCGAAAACAAAAGTTAGAGTAATCTGAAATTCGAGCCAAACGATTTCTAATATACTTATGTTTACTAACATGAATCTGCAATATATTTACGTCTGAAGAGTACTGCATGAACTCCGTACTTATTTCTGCTTTTAAATTAATAATAACAAAATATATACTTAATGTTTTTAATAATCGATATTTTAAAACAGTTACGCATATAATCAAACGCATATAATACAATAAATCAATAGTATGTCAGTCCGTCTTTACGTATCAAATTTACGGGTATATGTAAGGATCAGCACTTAGAACAAAACATACATATGCATTATACGCACACCGCTGATATATTTAACAGCCCGGCATGTATTTATTAAATTGTTTTGTTTAAGCATTACATGATGTATTAATACAAAGTTGTCTATTCCATCAAGTTGACATAGTACATTGTGTGATGCAGCGCTCCCAGTCATACTAATACAGCATCGGCATATTGCAAACAACATGTCATCTTTGATTCAAATTAGTTAGCGATTAAGTCGATGACATGTTTTCACTTACGGCGAGCCATTAAACAAGCGCTGCTAATCGATAAACGGATTCATGCGACCCGAGATGAGTTCGAGCCAAACGAACAAACGAACGCGTGAAAATCGTAACCGGGACTGTTAAAACAGTTCGGGCCATCCGATTATGTGACCCTCGCGAAATCGAGTCATCCGACAGAAATGTATATGAGTATATAGCTATTAACAAATCGGTGCTTCGAGGAGAGTTCGAGCCAACCGGCAATTCGAGCCAAGCGATTTCGAGCCATCGGATTTTGACAGTAATTAAACTGACAACGAATCAAATCCTTCCCGCAGCTCCTTGTGTAGAAATAGTGGTTCTGTTTTTGTCACGTTTCCACTTACCGGCATGTTGAAAACTTATGCCAAACGATCACGATCACATATTCATGGAAATATTCGCGCGATGATTCGCATACGTAATGATGCATCGGGTATGGACACGTGTTTGGATTATCAAAATTATTCCTTAACATGCCAATGCAAAAATGTTATTAAGCTATCATGTCCACTTTGTCGTCGAAAGTACTTAGTATTACATTTGTCATTGGTATTTATTTAAAACGTAATCAGTAAGTTTGACTTGAATTTTGTACCAAAATCAGCCTTAATAAAGCTACCTATTGAACATGTCTTACCAATGGAATCCTACTAATGGATTTTATTAGTGTCTAGTGGTAATGGATCAATTGGTGATCTACGGTTAAATGTCGCAAATCAATGTTCAATAAAAAAAAATACATGTAAGACCGTTCATTTATTTTATTTGGAATGGTAAGTGAACTATTTTCATTCGGAAGAATTGCGTACAATTCAATGACCATGTGATAAGGTGCCTCATGCTTCCTGGATCAAGGCTAATCCTGGTGAGCCATCAACAAGATAAACCTATTAAACAGAACCATCCTCTTTATTACAATATGTTTTGAGAAAGGTAGTTCAATGCAAGAGATAAGACTAAATGTTTCGAAATAACCGATCCAACTTGAACACTGCATTAAAAGCTTTTTCTGAGCGTACTACAACAATACTAAAAATTAAACAGATTAATGTATATTTATTTGATTGAGATATTTAATGTGAAGACGACTTACATGAGTATGTTCCTTGTTTCTTTATGAAATATATACATCATGATAATTTGTACGATCAAAACTAAGATTGTTCATTCACCTTTACCACAATAAGGTGATAAAGTCGTATTAAAATACTTCAAATTCCACAAACGTGCTTGCTATGGAGTTATAATAAGTGCATATAACGTTGAAATCATGCAAAGTCGTTCAACACAATCGTATTGATATGAAGGCTACACAAAAGATCGAGACAGGTAATAAAATGTATGTACTTAAATGGTTACAAGTGTTGTTTTGTTGACTATCCACTTATGCTTATACGATGCTTTTATAAAAACAAGAGCTATATTTGTGATACACAATGCCCCCTATTGCGCCGCTTTGAAGCCATATATTTGAACTTTGATCTTGAAAGATGACCTTGACTTTTCACCTTTTAAAATGTGCAGCTCTATGAGATGCTCATGCATGCCAAATATAAATATTACAAAAGTTATGACCAAGGTTAAAGTTTTCGGACACACACAATGAATGAATTAGTAGAAAGACAGGCCAAAAACAATATACCCCCGATCATTCGAGCCGGGGGCATTATATGCGTGGCGTGGAGGATGGCAGTACATAAATATCATTACCATGGCCAATTGCCCTTATACACTAGGTATCTAGATGTACTTATATCCACCAGTTACAAGATCTAACTATAAAATGCACGGTATCTACACTGACGATAACCAGTTTATCAACTTCTTACATAATATATAGAGAATACATGGTTGGTGACGATATAGAGAAAGTTTCTCCGGTGATGCTTTGAAAAAGAAAGTAGGGCGAGCTTTAGCGATCCCTAATTGCTCTTTCGGGCCGAACCGGATAAACTTTCTCCATCTCGGCACCAACCATGTATGCGATATAACCTGCTTCATTTTAAAGTATGTCTTTAACTCATTTTATCTAACACAAATGCTTAATTAACATAACACAATAATTATTCAAGTCGGGCCTCCTACATGTACACAACATTCCTAACTCCTGATTGTGTCACAAACAAAATAGTTCCACATTAAACTGTTCCTTTTAATACTTTTCTCTTATAATATTAGAAGAAATAAGAAATTAATCGAGAATATGATAATAGTATTGCTAGAAATGGAAAAATGCAACGTCAAATAACTTAATTTTTGTTCAAGGTCGTTTACTAAAACGAGTGTCTCTGAGACGGATGAACAGTTAAATGTCATAGTTCACGATGAATTAGTGCAAAACAACTGTAAAATTGTGAAGTTTTACAGTTACGCCTACAAATAAGGATGTTTATTTTCATTTAAATATAGAGTTAGTTTGTTCGATTTGTTGATATTTCATTGAAAATTAAAATCAATTGCACACAACTGAAAATAAGTTTGTATTAGTGGAGTGTAAACTTTCTATTTATATAAAGAAACCCTGTATATTAAGGTGCCGAAGTAAGCAGTTGCCGATGTGACTAGATACCTATATAAGGTTATGAGTCAATGAATTTAAAGGCAAAATTGATTTCTTCATTGCCTTATGTTTGCTTGAATTTAATACACATGTATTACTTTTATTTTCATTTTGTTTTGACAAAACATTTTTCAAGAACTTCGAATGTATATTTTGTAAAAGATCAAATATTAGAACATGTTAATCGGCGCGTAGGAATAAGTACTTACCGTTCCAAGAGATCAACTAGTTTATGGGACCCTGCTTCAATAGGTCAATTATTGCAACAGAGGCAGGATAAAAATTATATATGTGTTAGTACATGCATAAATAGTTTATGCATGAAAAATAAATTATAAGTATGCTGTATAAACTTCGAAAGTTAGTTATATGTCAGCTGAAGTAGAGTGTTCATGACAGATAGCACAGAACACTGTTTTAAATGTACACTTAAAATGTCGATTTCCTAGTAGACGATTTTTATGATCCGCCATTACTAGGGTATACAGTAATACGTGAAGCTGACGCTAGCCGCTGAAAATACCATTGCATAAGTTGAACCCAGGCAACCATCGGTTATTAAAGTTTAACTACAAGGTCTATATGTAAACAAGAAATTTAAAGGACCACTAACTAATAACACAAATCAAATATCAGAGCTTGAAACCAAGCGACTCAGAGAAGAAATATTTGAATAATGTCGGATCCGCGGAAGTCAAGTTTTTCTCCACGGGAATCAAATTTTTAAGAGGACTACAACTTAAGATTTTACTAGCCCAAATATTAAAACTCTAGAAAAGCGGTATCATTCGTAGATCAATCAATGTATAAGTCTCTATAAATGTTTCACAAAATAGTATTATTTAAAGTTGCAAAAGAGTGAAGTATTTAAATATTTCTTGCAGTTAACAAAACAGAAAGCGTACAGAAAAGCGACATTGCATGTTCCAAACGGACAAGAACACAATCAGAACGAGTGAGTACTGGCGCGGCAACGGTTCAAGTCCTGCATTAACAAGACGAACACACGAACGTTTCCTTGCAGACAGTGACAGTGACTTTGTGCTCACTACTATCAACCTGAAGATAAAGAACATATCCAAAGACCTGAAAGACAACAGGAGCATTTCAAGCAGAGATATGTGTCAAGTTTACAGACCTGAACATCCTTGACAGTGACATCGAGAATATCACCAACAACATCAAGCAAGCACTGTTGTCATCGGCCTATAAAGTGTTTGGGAAAGAGAGGATGAATAACCAGCTTTGGGTGACGACCAAGATCATGGACCTCTGTGACAAAAGAAGAGAGATGGGGCTTGATAAGTACACAAGCCAGAACTTTAGCGCAAAGTACTAGATAACGAACAGAGATACAAAGAAAACAATGAAAGAGGACATAAAGGTGTTGATTGAGGAGCAATGTAACACCATTGTCAACTTGATGACCATATGCAGCGGCCTTACCGTGAGTGTCCCTGCACTGAACAGGTTGAGTGAATATTGCAGCGACCTCTATGACAAACAGCTTGGGCCATACCCCTGTCTAATTCAGACCGATACCAGGGCAGACGCGCATGACAATAGTCACACATATGAAGGGTTCATAATGACAGAATAGCGAACACCTGATAAGAATGTGTAGAACTATATTGATTGCTTTATGTTTGTCTGCGAACGATAATGTGTGCATTTATTTGTGGTGTGCGGTTGTGGGTTACTAATGTATATGTATGGGATGTACGATTTTGATGCTTGCTCATTTTAAGAGTTTAACTTCTTATTTGGATACCTTTCTCGCCAATATTAACAAATGTTTTACTATCCAATATACAAATCATTTATATATACATTTAGTTGTATACAAACAATTATTAATATTGACTTTAACACTTTTTTTTGCAGGCGGCATTTGTACCTGTAATATCTTTGATCTTCTAGCAGGCAATTGTTGATATCGGCAAGTAGTTTATGTTGGCACGGATACACACATCTTGGTAAGATACAAATAAATAGATACATACTAACAAATACTGATGAATGACTAGTAAAGTAGTACATGGCATAATATAACAAATATAAGTTCAAACAAATAAATACTATGAAATGCTAACCATTATCAGGCATAACACACATGATTTCACTTATTTACATTGTGGTCCCTGATATTTGCAGCCTGATACAGAAAGTCATGTTACTTGTAACAATGGTAATGACCGTGTAAGCACAAACATACGAGTTCAGCGAGGAATGCTTAATGCAATCACGTTATATATATATCACATGTGTAAGAGTATCAAAATTAGTGTTGCATCACAGATTTGTCAGTCACACTGTTATCCAACTACTATACATATTATTTAAAAATTCAATGATTTAATATCAATATGCAGTAAAATAAAGCGGTCGATATCTTAGTAAATTGAAGTAAAACAGGTACGATAATTAAAGCTAAGTTAAAATAACTATGATAAAATCAACTGACCATTAAGTGGGTTTTGATGGTTTGCTTAAACGAGTGGGAAGATTCGATATCCCTAAGTGATTGTGGGAGACTATTCCACAGAACAATGCGATTGTAAGTAAAAGATTTCTTACCAAAGGATACAAGCATACCTGTCTTTTGTGTGGTATGCTCTTTTCATTTTTATGTTAAAACACACAACTTGTATTCTTCAATGAGCAGAACGAATCTAAGATCAATTTCATTTTTGACCTCAATTATTGTGTCCTTCCTGTCATCCAGAAACAATTAAATTGCTTTCTTAAATGCATATGGTGTTCTTATAACAATCTACCGCTCAACAATTTTAGCAACAAAATAATAGTTTAACTGTGATATTTGAATGAATGAATACTGACATTGTTAGGAAAAAAAACAAGAATATTAAACTTTTTAGGTAGGAAATTTTGAAACCAACTTTTATTAAACCTAGGCAGGCAACCACATTTAATGGTCAAAATGAACAAACGTTACTTTCACTTTGTCTTACTTACCTAACTTATAAATTAGTTAACGTGATCAACTCTCCTGGTCATAGGCATTTACGATCCAGTAACTAAGATACCAACGTATGTCTATGTTGCGTAATAAGATACTTTAAATCTATTTCGCGTTATTCTTAAAATTTGTTGGTGCTGTAAACAGAAACAAAGGAGGACTATGCACATGTTGTGGTGACAAAGTCCCATATACCACAATTGATACAATTACATTGAAACCTCGTCAACGATATCAACTACAAAATTGTCAAAATGTCCTCTAATTCAATCAAGGAGGTAACCTCCAACCTAAACGAAATATGGATGATAACATAGTTAAATGCAATGGCGAGAAAACCTACATATAAATCAAGCTAAAGCGGCGATAACAAAATTGTGTGCGATCACAGGGACATTTAATGATTACTCAGGACAAGCATGACCGACCCGCAATCAATGTAAGTTTTTTCAAAACTTGTTTTTATTAATTTGTATTGCATGTGAACGTGTCGTTTTGTAACAGTTATATCCGCAATACTGTATGTCTTCACATCTAATAGTTTTTGACTGACATGTAACAATAAAAAACTTATTAACGAACATTATGGATTAAGGCAAAGGTATACAGTTACTACATTAAGTATTTAAAGCGTAAGTTGAAAGCGTAGAATAATAGTGTGTAGTCCCTTCCCCTTCCCCATCGTGTTGAATTCACTATTCGGTAGTAATTTAAACAATTTGAATATGACATATGTAATATCCTTATGTTAAACGTCATATGGCTTTCATTTAAGCATACATTTGTCATTTTAACGACACTTCACTGTGCGTATTGTGAATTGACAATATAATAATGTTATATTACTATCAAGGTCTTCTTTGCTAACATTTTGCTAATTTGCATTTCCACTGATTGGATAAGCACAATCCCAAGTTCATCACTTAACCATTGCAATAAACGGTAACATGTATATATTTAAAACACGATAAGAAGACGTACCAGTACTACCTGTTTCAGTGTCGGTTCATTTACTGTCATAATGGAAATAATATTTGAGTGCAAAGTCTTTAGATTTGCAATCTTGCGTTTTGTGCGATTACAATATCCAAGGATCAATAATCAGGTCGACACTTTATTTTGTCTAAAAATACATAGGAATAATGAGACTCCAGAAATCATTCACTTATTGGCTGTAATACATTTGTAGCATTAAGTAAGCAAAATAAAATCACACTACATAAGTCCGAATAGTCCAGCCTACTGCTTTCGATAAAGACTTAATGTTTATTTAACTAACTCAAATTACTTGGTAAGAAGTTAAATATAGGAACATGAACATATTTGCGATATAAACCTCGAACAACTTCCCATTTATAAGTCTAAAAACGACTGACATACACAACTTATATTGCGTTTAATTATCTTATATAATGATTGAATAACAACCTAAACGACTCAAATTCGAAAGGGGCATAATTAAAAATATATGCGTGTTACTTTCTGTTTTAACATCTTAAATCATATCATCCTATATACAATTTTATATTATAACGAATTTACGTATATAAAGGTTATATTTAAAATGATGATTTAAAGTAATAAATTTCCAATTTTATAACGCAAATGAGTTACTCTTTAAACATGCATAACACATTACAAGTAGTGACCATTTTTGAGATGGGCACGTGTATGTTTCAAACAACTATTCAATGCTTAGAGTAGCCTTTATTTAAAACACAAATCAATGAACGTAACACTCACTAAAATAAGATTCTGCTTTTATAAAAAAAACGGCTTTGGACAGTAAATATTTTTTATTATTAAAGGAATACACGTTATAGGTTCTATGTGTTGATAATCTAACATGCACATTTTTTGTCAAGTGAAAAAGGCAACTGCTTAAGGACATATATTTGAATAATTTACATTTCGGTATCGTTAATACAAAATTATGTCTAAACGGCAAATTGTCCATTGCATAAGATGACAACTATTTATGATTCAATCTCAACATTTGATTGTGCCAGATACACAATCAATAATGCCCTATGCCCTAGAAGGGTTCACCAAACACGAGTTCCACCATTCAAAATCGCATGATTATACAGTGAAACTTAAAACTTGTTACGCTCATCAAATGGAAATAGTTCAAGTTGTACTCAGACTAAACCTTGGATATGACCTCCACAAAAACGAGATATGGTTGATAACATGATTTACTGCGATCACGAGAGGACCTACATTAGAATAACACTGTAGATACGATAACCAACATGTTTGCTATCACGAGGAATTCAAATGATTATACAGGACACAGAGAATAGTCGAATAATTACGCGCTATAATTTAAACCTATGATACCAGACATGCTGTTCTTGTTGACGTTGAAAATTAACCGTTAAAGGTGATGCTGATAATAGAGTAGCACAAGTTGTTGCTTAAGAGATCTTCATATTATATTGGCAGTAAAATTACATAGTTTAACAATAATACTGATGTCAATATAATATGTAAGTCTCTAAAGGTACCAGCAACTTACGGTCTCACTTGAAGCGACTGAGTCGTCTATAAAACAAGCTATCTCGACTAAGGATAGTCGTCTGATATGTCGTTATCAACATCCGAGAAAGTTATATGTATACTTGAAGACTGGATTGTCTGCGCTTGTCTTCCACTTCCACTCAGCGTAGTGTTGGGCAGTGGTTTCTAGGAGATGATAGCAATCATATAAGATTCCCAGCCGTGGCAGCATCCGTGCTAGTATAGAGAAAAGTCATGCAGCAGAAAACATTTATCGCTTTAAGGGCAGTGTCAGCGAGCTCGGTTTGAAAAAACAATGTTGGAGCATGTGTGAACGACAATACCAGATATATTTAGAAGGCAGGGACTTAGTACAATCTAGTTGTGGGTGAAGTCAGTTATAGACGCACCGTCTCTGTCAAATACAATCAATCCTTAAAAAAAAATTCAATAGTGCTAAATGTCGTAATTTCTTGTGATGTAATCAAAGATGTTGAAAGTAGCCTTTTGAAATTTACTTATCAAATTGTTAAAATACCCATATATATTTGGATACTAGATAATATTATCCGAATAACCATTGCGAATAGTAATGTAGTAGTAGTAGAAGTGAAGTTGTAGTAGAAGTAGTAGTAGTAGTAGTAGTAGTAGTAGTAGTAGTAGTAGTACGTAGCAGTAGTAGTAATGATATAAGTTGTATAAGTAGTATTAGTAGTAGAAGTAGTAGGAGGAGGAGAAGAGGTAGTAGTAGTAGAAGTAGTAGTAGTAGCAGTAGTAGTAGTAGTAGTTGTATAAGTATAAGTAGAAGTAATAGTAGTAGTAGTAGTAGTAGTAGTAGTTGTTGTTGTTGTTGTTGTTGTTGTTGTTGTAGTAGAAGTAGAAGTAGTAGTACTTGTAGTAGTAGTAGAAGTAGTAGTAGTAGTAGTAGTAATAGTGGTGGTTGTGGTGGTGATGGTGGTGGTGGGGGTGGGGGTGGTGGTGATGGCGGTGGTCGTGGTTGTGGTGGTGGTTGTAGTGGTGGTGGTGGTAGTAGTGGTGCTTGTGGTGGTGGTGGTTGTGGTGTTGGCGGTGGTGGTTGTGGTGGTGTTGTGGTGGTGGTGGTTGTAGTGGTGGTGGTGGTGGTGGTGGTGGTCGGGATGGTGGTGGGGGTGTTGGTGGGGGTGTCGGGGATGGGGTGGGGTGGGGGTGGTGATGGTGGTGGTGGGAGGTGGTGGGGGTTGTGGTGGTGGTGGTGTTGGTGGTGTGTTGGTGGTGTTTGTTGTGGTGTTGGTTGTGGTGGTGGTGTTGGTGTTGATTTTGTTGTTGTTGTTGGTGGTGGGGGGTGGTGGTAGGTGGTAGTGGTGGTGGTGGTGGTGGTATGGTGGTGGTGGTGGTGGTGTCGGTGGTGGTTGGTGGTGTTGGTGGTGTTGGTGGTGTTGGTGGTGTTGGTAGTGGTGGTGGTGATGGTGGTGGTGGTGGTGGTGGTGGTGGTGGTGGAAGTGGTGGTGGTGGTGGTGGTGGTGTGGTGGTGGTGGTTGGTGGTGGTGGTGGTGGTTGGTGGTGGTGGTGGTGGTGGTGGTGGTGGTGGTGGTGGTGTGTGGTGTGGTGGTGGTGGTGGTGTGTGGTGGTGGTGGTGGTGGTGGTGGTGGTGGTGGTGTGGTGGTGGTGGTGGTGGTGGATCTGGTAGTGGTGGTGGTGGGTGGTGGTGGTGGTGGTTGTGGTGGTGATAATGGTGGTGGTGGTGGTAGTGGTGGTGTACTAATTATGACCAAACATAAATAGGTCTAATTTAGATAGATATTGCCCATATGGGACCAAGTTTGTGAGCCATTGTTTTCCCACTGCAACATTTGTCTCGGGTACTTTGAAGTATACTTCACCGTACACCGATTTTCAAATGATACTTTTGGGTACCCCGTTATACTTACAGGTACCTCATCTTTCCTAATAAAAAATTCGTACCCAAAATTCGTAAACAATTTTATTTCGTACCCAATTTGTTTTCGTGCCAATATTGCATTCATATTGGTTACGAAAAAATGTGGGTATGAAAATTTTGGGTACAACAAAAATTTGGGTTCAAACAATTTGGATACGAAAAAAATAGCCAAAAAATTGTTTTAAAAAAGTTGTTTTATGACGTATAAATAGTGTTTAAGTGACTTGGCCACGCGCCCAACACCTGTGCTCCGAGACTGCATTTATGTTCATTCTTCCGGCGAGGCCATGCCTCGAGCGAATCACGTGGCTTTAACATGTGACCCGCGCTTGTTTAAATTTACATCGTTACTGTCCATGGACAGAAATTGAAAAGCCCTATCTTTGTACTGATTTGGGGCATTTCTTGGCCGATTTCGACCATTTTTTGCAAATCTGAAATAAATACCATCACATTTTGACTCATAATCTATTTTTGCGACACATAACAAAAATGGAAAAATATAACAACATCAACTCGGCCGCCTCTACATCTATATCTGAAATTTGTTTTGTTGATTTTTTTAAACAAAGTGTTTCTACCCTTTATTCTCAATATATGTCAATTTTACATATTAGCATACGTCGTTTTGAATGTATTTGGTCATAGTTTACCCATAACCATATACATATCTATAACATTGAAGACACTTTACTATTCGAAGGTAGATAACGTATCCTCAATTCAGTATGTTAGATAAAATAGGTCATAAGTTTATGTACACGCACAGGTAGAAACAATTGTTCACGATGCATGGTATGATAAAAAGGTAAGCGATTACTATTTATTCATGTATTAATAATTTAATGGAATACAAGTCTACAAACCAAAGGAGTTTTAACGTATTCGATATACTACTTATTACATATTATTACAATATATTTAAATAGTATTCATCAATATTGCACAATATATATAAAGTATGAATAATTTATTTATATATTCTAATGCCGCAATGAAAGAAAATCAAGAAGCATATACAGGTTCTATTACAATTCAATGTACGAAATTATCAATTACCTATATTTATTATAAACAATAAATACAAAGGTATTATAAACAATAAATACAAACGTGTTCTTTGTTGTGCTAATACTTCTAAATGATTGGATATATCGGTACGACGCTCGAGACATCTTATTGATTTGTACGTCCAAGAGAAACCTATTTATCTCTTGAGAAATGTTGCGATCGCAATAATGTGGACGTTAATCGGGTAGTTTTCATATCAGCTGGGTCCAGTTGTCGGATTAATCGTGAATACGATGACAGCATCTTATATCGCAATCAACATCGAATCGTACTGTGACGGAACACTTTAATTCTTGATAAAAATAGAGTAACGAATTAACTCGTACGAGAGCGTACTTATTCGTTAAGCGAGATCATGTTTATCATGTGTGATCATAAAACAACCGCGAAACAACTCCCAACGAACCGTATATATTCGTATGTTAGCATGAGATCATTCTTAACAGACATAGGATTCTGCAATCGTAAAATCGTGATATGTTGGCATCCGAGCGCGATATAACGTAACTTAACGTAGATAAACGATTTGTATAGTATTTAAGTATAAAATCATTGCGTTCGTTGCGAATCGAACGACAGTGGTTATCTTGTAATCAACAATGTCGCTACAATGCTCGCTAAATAACTGTAGAATATTTACAAGCATCAATTATTAAAAATGCTCGAGTATCAAAACGAAAGGACCAATACTATGTAAAATGTTTTATTTAATGCGAACACACATTTGTTATTACCCATGCCTTTCAAATAAAATATATGTCAAAAATACTATCTGTACCTATCCTTTAACTTCAGAACGAGGACATATTTGTAACTTGTAAGAATACATATACACTTAAATTGCAATCTTTTCAATCAGCATATTTCATTTGCTTTTTCCACCCTTTGTATGAATGGTCCGCATTGTATGAATTGTTATAAGCAACGGTAAATGATTTTTTTTCTTAAGAAATAAATACAATTGAGATAATCTTAGGTTATTATTCTGTTGTGCTCGTCAGAAATAGAGCATAAACAACATATATATATATATATATATATATATATATATATATATATATATATATATATATATATATATATATATATATATATATATATATATTTATATATATATATATATATATATATATATATATCAATTATATTAACTAAAATGAGCAGATAAATGAAAACTGAACACACTTCAATCAACAAAAACGTGTATTGTCGGTATGCCAAATCAATCATCCTGCTTTTTTCGAGTTTAAGTAAGTGTAAATGTGTGCCGAGTATTGTTCATTATAAATGCACTCTATTTTAAAAGCACTTTTGGCATATATTTTTGAATTTAAAAAGATCCGTAACGCCTTTATTATAGGGAGAAACACGTATGGCTTATTCTGCAATAAATTATGGACAAAACAAATTGTTGCAAAAGTTGTTTCGGATATTTCAAGAAAGTTTGCAATGAAATGCATGTCCTTAAACGCGCAATTTTTAAAACTTTAGACAATTTAAAATATGCTTCATTTGTGCATGATTCCGCGAAGTTAAAATTCATCAATAGAACATTAAATATATAGAAATCTTACAAACATGCTGGTGTATTTAACTTTACTTATTGATTATTTACTCATTTTTAATGACACGTATGTCGTTTCACGGAATCAAATATATGTCTATGTTCTGTACACCACAATATAAATGGAAGTGATAACGATATCATAAACACGATAAATGTAATGATATTCATGAATTACAATTTGAGAACATGACCAGGCAATAATTATAAATCATATAATCATAAACGAGTATTATTCCACCTTTTGATTATCTGATGTTTTGTTTGATGTGGTTGAGACATGTCCGTATGCTGACAATGAACTGCCATCAAACGTACACTAAATTGCTATGTTTTAAGGAAATTGAAAAAACAACAGCCTCTGTAGATTTAAAAGCTTTGCTATACAAGAACAAATTGAGCGGTATTTAATTAATGTATTACATAATCATTCAAAAAGAAAATTGAACTCCGCTTCAACATCAAGGCATTAAGTCACTTTAACCGGAAAAGGGAAATAACTATTAATACATGTCGGCAGCTTGTGCTTTTATTCAACGTTGATTAAACAAAACGGAGATTCAATCATAAAACGACTTGAATAAAATATCTTATGTCGGGCTAAACATGACATATATAACGATGCAATTTTACGAATATGAAATGAAATAATAAAAGAAATTGAAAAAACCATCAAACCCGGTCTCCGTTTCTGTTTGAATCTCCCCAAGATGTAATATTATTAATCAAACTTGTTATGTCTCTTGAAACAATGAATTAAGTTAAGCTTTTATAGATAAAAGTGCAAATGTGAGCAAAACTTATAACAGCAACTGTTCCGACAAGTTTAACAAAAAAAGGCAGTTTTTTCTTACGTTACTTGTTTATACGGTGGTCTGATACGTTAGCCAAAACAAAAAGAAACAATGAGAACATCAGAGTTTCAATATTTGCTACAATTACATCGAATTAAAACACACTCACTATTTGGGGATGATGTTTGTTGCCTATTATACAACACTTAAAAGCTTTTAGCTTAGTTTAAACCCATCTATTTAAGCAAACTTGCGTCGCAATCCTTATGCTTATTTAAACAAACTAGAGTCCGTTCTCTGGGCCTATAACCAAAACTTGATGTCGTTGGAGAAGATCTAAAGAACTCTCCCACAGTGCTGATCGAACCCGTGACACCATATCCATTGCACAACGGCGACCTCAACGGCACTTAAATATCCTAGAAGCACAACTGAGTTATGTATCGTGCCTTTTTGTAGCATTGAATGATTGGCACGCAAGTGCTACAGTAAGGGTGTTAATAACTACTTTATATAACTATTGTACATGTTGAACTACATCTTCTACTACTATTAGTACTACTACTACTACTACTACTACGACTACTACTACTACTACTACTACTACGACTACTACTACTACTACTACTACTACTACTACGACTAACACCACTACGACTACTTCTACTACTACTACTACTACTACTACGACTACTACTACTACTACTACGACTACTACGACTACTATTACTACTACTACTACTACGACTACTCTACTATTACTACTACTACTACTACTACAACTACTACTACTACTACTACTACTACTACTACTACTACTACTACTACTACTTCTACTACTACTACTGCTACTACTACTACTACTACTACTACTACTACTACTACTACTACTACTACTACTACTACTACTACTACTACTACTACTACTACTACTACTACTACTACTACTACTACTACTACTACTACTACTACTACTACACTACTACTACTTCTACTACTACTACTACTACTAACTACTACTACTACTGACTCTACGACTACTACTACTACTACTACTACTACTACTACTACTGACTACTACTACTACTACTACTACTACTACTACTACTACTACTACTACTACTACTATCTACTACTACTACACGACTACTACTACGACTACTACTACTACGACTACTACTACTACTACTACTACTACTACTACTACTACTACTACTACTTCTACTACTACTACTACTACCACTTCTAATTCTACTACCTCTAGTACTTAATAATCAATCATTCCCATGAGGTACATCACAGGTCTTGCAGGTCCTGCGTTTTTCATCAAAGTTCGTGCAGTGGTGCGCTTAATGGCCCTACTGTTTCTTGTTACGTTTGTAGACCTATCATCGAGTCGGTAACGGGACACTCAAAAAGTGATTTTACCAATTTGCTGAGCATTTGCAGGAGTGTGCAATTTTAACATAAGTTGGATTGTTCCGGTGTTGTTTAAGCAGCACAAACGAGACAGGAAATTCACGTGCTAAAGGCTATCTGGGCGAATATTCGCGATTTTCCATAAAGTAGCCTTTTCCTGGTTCTTTTGAACTTCTTTAGATAACGTTATGTTGTTCAAGCTTCATTCGCAAGTGTCTTGTTTCGTGCACTGACTTTTTGCAGACAGATTCCCATTCGTTTGTTGACGACTATACATTGTTGGTTTTAAGGTGATATTTCTGCATTTTTTCTGGAATGAAGCCAATCGATAGGTGATCATATTGATTGTGCTGTTCGTAGTTGTGCAGATGTTTACAAATTGTTTACAAATTGCAACACGACATATAATGATATTTCATCCTGGATGACCTTCTCGTAGATTGGGATTGTAAATTGACAACAACAATATGAATTTTAAAAAGCACCGTCATGATACTACCGAAAAACAGTTATTGTACAAGTTGCAGCTGTTTGAAAAATATATAATACACATATGGAAAACATTTGATTTTCACATTGTACTGTCAAACATGGTCATTATTTAGAAACAATGTTTTTAGCATGCGTGAGGTGAGCTTTCGCCTTATGTCCGATTTGCATTTTCAGGTCAAATTTGTGTTAAAAACATCTCTTGAAACGCAACTTTGACTTTATATCAATCTCTTTTGAATGACATATTTGTAGTTTTCTTCTTTATAATACCAACAGGATGTTATACTATTTCGATACAATTCATTATAATGTTTTTATTAAAAAGACTTGTAAACAGCATAATAAAATACGATATTTAATATTACTATAAATATTACTTATCCAAAAGTCAATGTTAGTATACAATTAACTCATATACAGCACACTAAAGTTATCAAGTATGTTCAATTGCTTATACCCTCTCATGAATATTGTAGATATTAACTTTGAACTGTTTAATAAGATAGTAAGCCAGGATATTTGAGTCCACATGATGGGCTTAGTATATATAGTTATACACCAACACCATATACTACAGTGACCCTGTGAAACGGTGCATATGAATATAGAACATCTTTATCAGATATATACGAATATATATGAATATATTGCAATCGACATCTCTGGAAAAGTATACGCGAATGGTACAGATGATAACGACAAGATGATGGAAAATGCACAGTAAATTGGTTTCATTTCTTCTTTTGCTTACAATTGATTATGTATATTCGTATATATCACGTAAAGATATATTAATGTTATCACACACCCGAACATTCCCTTAATTTTTATTCAAGCTTAGCCTATTTTACATTAGCATCTGAAGATGAATAATACATACAAATCTAAACTAAATAAAAACAAAGTGCCTATACTACATTAACCTGAAGTATCACGATACATGTTCATGATTCTTCTTTGTGCTTGAATAGGACTTCTTGTTTAAATCGAGCGAGAATTTTCTGCGAATACTAGCTTGTCATCAGCACAACATAAAACCTATTAATAAATGTATATGTATGTGTGAGATAATAAAGGTTTTTTTTGCGAATGAAAAATACTTAAAAAGAGAAAAGAAAATAGTTAATTGTTCCTTATTCAAGCAAAATAAGAAACTAGCATTATCCTGCTTAAGAGCACAGCCTCATTAAATGAATTTGCAACGCACATAAATATAAATTATGGTATATTTAGGTTTCTTATTTAACATATGTATTGCAATACATGTTTTCTTCATTTTATTTATTGTAAACCTAGTTACGTTTTTGCGGAACAGGTTCCTTATTCTCGATTCAGGCTAAATAAGGAAGTGACATTTTCGTCAATAAAAATACATTACATGGCCCCGAATCAGCACCTGGTAATACGTTCGGAGGTCTATTTTTTAGACGTTCACTTTATGGTATTAAATTTTGTGATTTATGTTGTGTGCGTTAATTTGGCTTGATTCTGTAAATAGAAGTGTTGTGTTACATTCATAATGTATATGTTATTTAACGATATAAGCTGAAAAAATATAATGCTAACGATTCGGTTTGAATAAGGAATATAAAACTGGCTCCAAATTCCTCATTGAAGCCGAACAATGAAGTGGCATTTTCTTTGATACACATAAAAAAACAAGTTTACGACATCTAAATGAACATCATTGTATATACAGGTTAGATATTTAAAATAGTAATTGCAATATATTTCTACTAAGGTTTGATCTAATGATCTATTATCCAAATAAAATAATCCGAAGTATTTTAGTAAGTTCAACGGGTTGAACAAACATATTGGAAAAGCACCGAGACAAATATTAGTTATACCAAAACCTACATTTACAATTATTTTAATTTATTATTTTGAATAGAAGGTTACTGTCTGATAGTTGTGTACTATATCAGGCGAGGCTTGCCCATTCGTTGTTTTATTCGTGCCGAGCGTGATATATTTCTAAACGATCAGGCAGTGGCCTGTTTAATGCTTATTCTACTGTTACAAGTCTTAGAAACATAAAAAACGTACACAAGTCTATTTCTGTTTTCATAGTTATTTATTTTTGTTGATTACATTCTGACACAAACGATTTAAATGTCCATAAAATATTCTGAACAGCAAGATACATACGGCGTAACGGCCGCAGCCGCCCCGCTACTAAACAAATTGTGTTTCTTCTATGTTCGGCTCTGTGTGTGATACTGTTCTGGTACTAAAGTCAAAATACAGATGTCAGAACAGAACAATTGTTTATTTCGACTTAAGCATTTACAGCTCATCGTCACAACAATATGAACAGAAAAAACAAATGTACATGGTAAAAGGTAATACTTCAACAATTCACATATAAATAATTGAATATATCTACTTTTGCAAAGATACTTTCACATTGAAAAATAATATTACATAATTTTATATTGTCAGTCCTAAGTTTAAAAGCTTTGATGCAAAAATAAGCTAGACGAATTAACATCGTTTTTTAAGTTTAATTTAATAATTGCACAAAATTAAACATACTTGGTTTTCTTTTGTAAAGGTTAGGCAAATAAGTATTTCTCAAAATGTCATTTAAAGGACAAATTAGTACAAAATGGTATTCATCTTCAATTTCGTTTATTGAACAGTTTTTACGTATTCGCTCATTCTGGGAATATTTTGATGTCTACCAGTTTCAATAAAAAGGCAATGGGATGATAACCGCATTTTTGCAATGATATCTCTGAATTTGGAGTTCTCCAAGATATCTAAGAAAACTGATAGTTCAAAAATAGGTTTTAATTCTTTGTAAAGGTACAATGAGGAACTTTCATTAACGTCCGCTCTCCAATTTGAAATAAAAACATCTTTGCAACGGTTTCGAAAAAATGGAATACAGGTGTTTAAATGAACGGATTCTGGATACAACCAAACATCGTTAAAACCAGATTCTTGTTAAAGGTTTCGATCTTTGCATGCCCAAGATTTGGAACGTGTAATGCTTCTTGCTTCTTCGCATTGTTTACGAATAATATTGTTTAAAATACAATTGAAAGATTTAAAGTCAAAAAGTCTTTAAAAAATATTTTACTTTTCGCAAATAACGGCAAATATACAACGGATATCTTCCAACTTCGGAATACAATGCATTTGAATGTGTAGAGGGTTTTACATTAAGCAGCCATTTACAGAATTTACGCTGTACACGCTCAATATTTTCCGCCTTAGTAAATCCCCAAGTCTCGCAACCATAATAAAGGATCGAAGCAACATATGCATCAAACAAATTAAACATTATTTTGATTGGTAAATTTAGCGATTTCGTAATACTAAACAATGAGTTCATCGCCCGGAACGCTTTTGCCGACAGCGTGTTTGTAGCCTGTATATGGGCGCCGCTACTCGACATAACTATACCAAGGTAATTGAAATTGTTTACGACTTAAATTGGATTTCTTATTATAAAACCAACTGTACCCGGTTGGACAACGGTCTTTATGAAAGATAACAGTTTTTGTCTTTCCAATATTTACAGTTATATTCCATATATTGCAATATTCGTTTAAATAATTAAACGACGATTGTAATCCCTCCGCTGATTCAGAGAATAGTACTGTATAATCGGCAAATAACAAAAGATAAATTGATAGTTAGTCAATGGGTATGCCAGCATTTATATCACGTTGTAAGTTCATTTCAATATCATTTAGGAACAGAGAAAACATAATCGGTGAACACGTTTCCCCTTGCAATAAGCCTATGCCGGATTTATAGATTTCTGAGTTGCTATTCAAATTTTTAACACCTAATTTAATTTGGTCATATAATGACCTTATTACGGCCAATAATTTACCGTCGATACCTGACTGAATAAGTGTAAACCAAAGATGTATGCGACCCGTTAAATCATAAGCCTTTACGTAATCGACAAAACAGCAGAACAGTTTTTACCAATCATCTAAGCGACTATCAATCAATGATTGTAAAACGAAAATTGCGTCTACTGTACTGTATCCCGGTTCGATCTCGAACTGTGCATTTGTTAAAATATCATTTTCAAGTGCCAACTTTTGTAAACGCTCGTCCAAAATACTTGTGAATAGCTTTGCAAAGCAACTCACAAGAGTAATACCCCGATAGTTATATGGGACTGAAGGGTCTCCCTTTTTATACAGGGGATAATCAGGCCTGTCGACCATCTACTGGGAAATTTTCCGGATATTAGTATGTAATTAAATAGCAGTTCCAATGCAGGTCCTATAACATAAATACTCTCTTTGAAATTCTCATATATGATGTTATCCGACGAACATGCCTTATTGTTACCCAAACGTTTGGTGGCCGATATAAGTTCTTCCAACGAAATATGTCTGTCTAGTTCAGGATAAGAACTAACCCTTTCGTTACAATTGTCAAAATTTTAACAAAATAAAAACTGTTTTCATTATTACGAAGAGCCCCGCTATTTGCAAGAGATCTAAAATGGTCGACAAACTCGTTTAAATGTATTGTTTCACCTTTCTGATTCGTACGCGGTTTACTTAACAATTTCCTAAATTCTTTAGGTGATTTAGATTTCATAGTATCCATTTTGCACATAAATATTTGTAAGATTTTCTTTTCGCAAGTACTATTGGTCGGGCGTTATCGCCCTTGTTTAAATTAAAATAGTAGACAGCCTCTTTATATTCTTTACGTTTCTGTTTACAGTCCTCATTGTACCATTTTTGTTTGTTGTTATCATGTGTCTCAAATGTTTGTGTCTTGGATTTTACAGATCGCATGAAAAAAGGGTTGCTTTTGTCGTTAAATAATAGGTAAACATTAACACCAAATCATCCGTGTTAATAATATCGTCTATACCATTCTTTAACTGGGAATCGGGAGTTGCATTGTCCATTGATATTTCGGATATAAAAGCATTACGGTGTTCTGTATTCCATTTAATATATTATTATTTTATAAACAATGTAACGTATGCAAATTCTGACGGGCCGTGTGCATGTCGAACGATTGCAACTTTAATATGATGTTGCGACGGAAACATAACGAATACATACGAAATTGACCGATTTTTGACGTTTTATACCCGAGGCAATGAAATGCTGGTCAAAGCGTGACTGCCTTTTGAATATATTATGAAATTTGGGTAATTGTGTCAATACAGTTATGATCCAAATATTCGTTACGTTACACTACCTCCAAGTCACCATTTTAAAAGAAATACGTAAAACAAATCGCTACGACTCTTCTACGATTTTTAGCGGGAATGATTTTGTTTACATTTGATTTGTTAACACTTGGTATTTGTGCTTAACATTTGTAAAACAACATGTTTTTGCTGTTGTTGTTGTTGTTTTTTCGTGTGTCTAAAATGTATTATATATTGGTTTCAAATTGTTTGTCTTATTAAATTAGATACTAGTGTACTTAAAAGAATGACTTTATAGTTGATTCCGAGTTATTTGGCCTGCCTCCATACACCGACTGACGTGACAACTTCCTGTTGAATTTATATTTAAAAAATAGACAGCGTTATATAAGGCCTGCTATCAAGGTAGCGGTATTAAATATGTGTATCGAGATCAGGTAACGATGGCTCATACAGTACCTTACTAAAAGCAAAATGCATACATTACACTTAATGGGGCTTATCAAGGGTATAAATTGTTATTCTTAACATGACTTGACCAATTATCGGTATTCCATTCCATACACAAATGTATCTATTAGAAATAATATATTATTGATATTGGCTAGAAAGGCTATAATCAAAACAATTTTACATACGCAGTAAAGGAACGATACAAAGCTAATCAAACAAAAATAATTTGTTTTCATGAACATACTTGCATACTACAAAAAAACGCGTGCATGCGAATAGAGATTCTACCATTGAGACTAACATGTATATGTTAAACATTCATACCCTACAAAAACGTTCTTCGTTATCTATAATGCGCCACTGTAATGGTAAAATAGTGAAATCAAATCAAACTTGAGAGTGTTAGTTTACATTGACTCACATTTTGCTAGCATTAAATAAATGTACATAATACATTGTATTACGTTTTGATACGTTTTCCTTTTTTTCTTGAGAATTTTTATAATTGGTGATTGTTTCCCACAGCTATATTTTTCTGGTAAAAAAATAAAACAAATATCGATTAAAATATCGATGAATATTAGTATGAATTATCGTTTTGACCATCTCTTCGCCATTCGTTTGACATGAAAAAAATCTGTATTTGACAAGTGTAATAACCTTAAGGCAGTTTAACGCTGCAGAACAATATATTGTCCTCTTCTTGCATTAAATGGACGTTTGCATCAATTGACACAGTTTTGGTTGATTATTTTATTGTAAATGCGCGAGGATTAGCAAAAATTTGTATATATTTTATAAAATCAGAATACTAACAAGTACATTTGTTTGCATTATATGGTAGAACAAATAGCTGATACTTCATTTTGTGATTATTTAGCCTTTTAATTAAAAAAAGGTCAGTTTAAGCGCTGGATGTGTATTCCTGACTTCAATGAGTTGTGCAATAAACTAAACATAAAACACTTTTGTTTATGACAAATTAATTAATTAAAGTGATTGTGTAAACTTTTTTCAACGAAATACTTTAACAAATCGGGTAAGACACAGTGGTTGTCTACAACATGTGCATTTGCTTAGTTTATATTTCGTTCGTAATTTCTGCACTTAGACAATATTTCGAATCAAGAATTTTCATATTGAAAATTTTAATCAAAATTTGTATTGTCCTTAGTTTATATTGCATTTATTCGAAAGTTTTATAGTTTTAAAGTTTATAGTTTTATTTGTATCCTGTATAAATCAGACCACGACTGGATGTGGAAACTGATGAAAACCCTAATGGTTCAACTTGCCCAGTATCTGAGCCAACTTCAAAGTCCGATATGGCAGGTCTTTACCAATTTAACTTGTTGTTTACAATAAACATCACACTCTATTTAGGAACTTTTATATTTTGTTTTTACCAGCTGTAGATCAGCAGATAACCTAAACGGCGATCGATATCTTCCACTTGCAAAATTTCAAGATTAATTCGTAATAAAGAACTCGAGAAAAGCTTTTATCCACTTTCCATTCGTTTTCAGAATATTTTTTATTTAAGTTCTTAAACTTTTAAAAAGTTAACACTTAGTTGCATTCAATTAATAACAATTAACTTTTTAAGCGAACAATATGATATGCTTAAAATAAAGTTAAGGTCATCCGATTCTGCATCATGATTTTACATACTATAGTTACATTAATATGGTAATGTATATCTTCAAAACAATTTTGATGAAAACACAGGCCACACAGGACTTGTATATTAATTTATAGCTTTTAAGCTGGCATTTTAGTATTCGAATACATATTCCAAATGAAACAGATATAATATATTGGCGTACTTCAAAAGCGGTTGAAGCTCCACGGACAGGCGATAAACTGCAACAATTAGCAAATGAAGACACAACTGATCAGAGGGCGAGAAGGCGTAACATACAAGATTTGTATTCGAGTGATGTGTTATCTTCCGTGAAAGCCATTAAAATGTAAGGAGTATCAACTCTGTTTATAAAAAAATACAAAAACATAATTACACTTGACTCATACGCACACTCAGATGCGGAAATAATTGACCATTAGTAAAAAACTGTATGTTTTTTAGTCTGTAAGCGTAATTGGTTGCTATCTGTTAATAGTACACGATAGAATAAAAAGTAAATATCTTAATAAATATATATGGTGATAACTATTTCAATCAAAATAACCACGTTTTGTTCAAAAACGTATTATAATTCCAAATAGAATATCACAAAATGAATCATCATTAGTTTTAACTTTAAATCAAAGAAAACCATGTATGTAATAGGTAAATATCAAGGCCAAATCGGGGCCAAATTAACGCATGAGTTCAAAAACAATGCCATCAATTATCATATTTAATGAGAACAACAACTTGTGTTACAGTCGATTGTATGTCAATACAGAATGTACTTACTAAAATTGCAAGCAAAACAACTATTAAGAAAACAATATTCGTACCGTTTATGTATTTTGACGAATAATTGGTGCTACAATATGTTCTGGTGTTCAATTAGAATGGTTACGCATAAGCGCTGTATTAATGTACATTCCTCACTCTTATGAGAATAAATAGTCCCTGAATACGACACATATGTCGGTATTACCAATTTATTAAAAATAGTGATTGTTGAATCGATTAAAAGCGAAACACCATCAAACTCTGAAGTACTTGTACATAAGAAAATGCATTTTGTGTACGATATAGAAATATGTTGTCTATATCATTGGTATGTCTTTATTGTCGTTTGGCATTTGTGATTTCTTCAAAAAGTGTAGCGCTTTAAATCATGAACTTCACAATCAACACAATTAAGCAACACTTGTTTGTAGTACTGTACCAAGTTTATATTGCGTTTATTCGTGTGTTTTATAGCCTCATGTTTATCCTGTACAAAACAGATCTACACAAGATGAGGAAACACAAACTGATGCTGATCCTGATAGTAACGGATCAACGGACCAAGGATTTAAGCCACTTTCAAACATCGATCAGACAGGCCTTAACATATTGAAGCGTTTGTTTGCAATTAATATTACACAATATTTAGATTATTGTATTTTTCCACAATCTGAAGATCAAAAAGATAAACAACTATCGGTATCTTCCACTTAAAACAATGATTCATTCAAAAAAGTGCTCGAATAAAGCAATAAGCAATGTTTTCACATTCCTTTTCAGCATCAAGTTTAGAATTAATTTCTTTTAATGAAACTAGTTAATGCTTACTTTAATAAAAGTTTTAAATTTGGTTATTTTAGCGGCAAATTGAATATGGTACGAATACAGTGAGCATTTTCCTCCTCCGTAACATTATACTATAATTATGCAATTTAATTTATTGGTAACTTGTATCCTAAGAAATCTTCATGAAAACACTGGCCAGCCAGAACTTGTATATTTAACTATAGCTTTAAAGCTCACATTTAAGTATCTGTTCCAAAATGATTTGTTTTTAATATTTTGGTAAACTTCCATAGCGGCTGTAGCTCCAACGAGCAGCGATAACCTGAATACACCTGCAGAGACGGCGAGAAGGTTTGAAATTAAAGATTTAAATTCGAGTGATGTGTCATTTTTCGTGAAAGTCATTTAAATGTAAAGCGTTTCAACTCTGTTATTTTGCTGTTGTTTATAAAAATTATACAAAAACATAATTGCACATGACTCATGCGCTAACTTAGATGCGGAAACAATTGACCATTAATGAAGAACTGTATGTTTTCTAGTCTGTAAGCGTAATTGGTCGTTAACTGTCAAGACAGCAAGATTCAATGAAGTGCAAATACATTAATAAAGATATATGTTTATAACTATTTCAAGTAACATAACCCCGTTTTGTTTGCAAACGTGTTATAATTCTAAATTGAAAAAGCATAATATACATCTTGTTTAGTTTTTACTTCATATGAAAGAAAACAATTCATGCTATAGGTAAATATCTAGGCAAAATTTCGGACAAATTAACACATGAGTTCTAAAACAAAGCCAAAAATTCTAACGATTTATAAGAACAACTATTTGTGTTACGGCCGATGATATGTTAATACTTACTAAATTTGCAACTAATCAACTATTCAGAAAACAATATACGTTCCGTTTATGTGTTTGGACGAATAATTGATGCTACAATCCGCAATATTTTCTGGTGGTCAATTAGAATGGTTGAGCATAAGCACTTTATTAATGTACATTCCTCACTCTTATGAGAATAAATATTCCCTGAATACGACACATATGTCGGTATTACCAATTTATTAAAAATAGTGATTGTTGAATTGATTAAAACGAAACACTATCAAACTCTGACGTTCTTGTACATAAGAAAATGACTTTTGTGTACGATATAGAAATATGTTGTCTATATCATTGGTATGTCTTTATTGTCGTTTGGCATTTGTGATTTCTTCAAAAAGTGTACCCTTTAAATCATGAACTTCACAATCAACACAATTAAGCAACACTTGTTTGTAGTACTGTACCAAGTTTATATTGCGTTTATCCGTGTGTTTTATAGCCTCATGTTTATCCTGTACAAAACAGATCTACACAAGATGAGGAAACACAAACTGATGCTGATCCTGATAGTAACGGATCAACGGACCCAGGATTTAAGCCACCTTCAAACATCGATAAGACAGGTCTTAGCATATTAAAGCGTTTGTATGCAATTCATATTACACAATATTCAGATTCTTGTATTTTTCCACAATCTTAAGATCAAAAACATAAACAACTATCGGTATCTTCCACTTAAAACAATGATTCATTCAAAAAAGTGCTCGAATAAAGCAATAAGCAATGTTTTCACATTCCTTTTCAGCATCAAGTTAAGAATTAATTTCTTATAAAGAAACTAGTTGATGCTTACTTTAATAAAAAAAATAATTTGATTATTTTAGCGGCAAATTGAATATGGTACGAATACAGTGAGCATTTTTCTCCTCCGTAACATTATACTATAATTATGCAATTTAATTTATTGGTAACTTGTATCCTAAGAAATCTTCATGAAAACACTGGCCAGCCAGAACTTGTATATTTAACTATAGCTTTAAAGCTCACATTTAAGTATCTGTTTTCAATTAATATTCCAAATGTTTTTTTTATATATTTTGGTGAACTTCCATAGCGGCTGTAGCTCCAACGAGCAGCGATAACCTGAATACACCTGCAGAGACGGCGAGAAGGTTTGAAATTAAAGATTTAAATTCGAGTGATGTGTCATCTTTCGTGAAAGCCATTTAAATGTAAAGCGTTTCAAATCTGTTATTTTGCAGTTGTTTATAAAAAATATACAAAAACATAATTGCACATGACTCGATCAGACAGGTCTTAACTCAGACGCGGAAACAATTGACCATTAGTGAAGAACTGTATGTTTTCTAGTCTGTAAGCGTAATTGGTCGTTAACTGTCAAGACAGCAAGATTCAATTAAGTGCAAATACATTAATAAAGATATATGTTTATAACTATTTCAAGTAACATAACCACGTTTTGTTTGCAAACGTGTTATAATTCTAAATTGAATAACATAATATACATCTTCTTTAGTTTTTACTTCATATGAAAGAAAACAATTCATGCTATAGGTAAATATCTAGGCACAATTTCAGACAAATTAACACATGGGTTAAAAAACATAGCCACAAATTCTAACGATTCATAAGAACAACTAGTTGTGTTACAGCGGATGATATGTTAACACTTACTAAATTTGCAAACTAATCAACTATTCAGAAAACAATATACGTTCCGTTTATGTGTTTGGACGAATAATTGATGCTACAATCGGCAATGCTTTCTGGTGTTCAATAAGAATGGTTAAGCATAAGCACTGTATTAATGTATATTCCTCACTCTTATGAGAACTTGTGTTAACTGAATACGACACATATGTCGGTATTACCAATGTATTAAAAATAGTGATTTTGAATCGATTAGAAGCGAAACACTATCACACTCTGAAGTACTCGTACGTAAGAAAATGTTTTTCAGGTATGATATAGAAATGTGCTGTCTTCAACATTTGCATGCCCTTATTGTCGTTTGGCATTTGTGATTTCTTCAAAAATTGTACGCTTTAAATCATGAACTGCACAATCAACACACTTAAGCGACACTTGTTTGTAGTACTGAACCAAGTTTATGATGCGTTTATTCGTGTGTTTTATAGCCTCATGTTTATCCTGTACAAAACAGATCTACACAAGATGAGGAAACACAAACTGATGCTGATCCTGATGGTACCGGATCAACGGACCCAGGAGTTAAGCCACCTGCAAACATCGATAAGACAGGCCTTAACATATTGAAGCGTTTGTTTGCAATTAATATTACACAATATTTAGATTCTTGTATTTTTCCACAATCTGAAGATCAAAAAGATAAACAACTATCGGTATCTTCCACTTAAAACAATGATTCATTCAAAAAAGTGCTCGAATAAAGCAATAAGCAATGTTTTCATATTCCTTTTCAGCATCAAGTTTAGAATTAATTTCTTATAATGAAACTAGTTGATGCTTACTTTAATACAAGTTTTAAATTTGATTATTTTAGCGACAAATTGAATATGGTACGAATGCATTTACATAGTTTGCTCTCTTGAATTATATAAATACTGATTCAAAATATGATACAACATTAATGTAGTTCGAATTTCACTCAATATAGCATGTAAATAGTCCTCTTGGTATTCTAAGAATATCGACGGTTAAAACTGTATTTTACATTATGAAAAAAAAACCTTTTTCTAGAGTTAGTATGCAAATTTCCATTTACGCTCAATACGCTTTTTATAATAATAAAACAATGATTTATTGCAAGCAGTGAATACATATATACTAATGGTGTTTCCTTGCAGCAAACGATCAACTAAAAACTCAAACATCAGGCCCATATTATAGCGATGAAATTTACAACCGAATTCAAACAAGTTCAAACAAGTTTTATCCAGCGCAAACACAAAAACAGGACCGACTTGCGCGGCAAATGGAAGGTGAATCTGGTGCTGTAATTAAACATAACATTGTGTAAACAAATGTTTTCTTTCCGTATATCATTTACATAGTTTGATCTCTTGAATTATATGAATACTGATTCAAAATATGATACAACCTTAATGTAGTTCTAATTTATCTCAATATAGCATGTAAATAGTCCACTTGGTATTCGAAGAATATCGACGGTTAAAACTGTATTTTACATTATGAAAAAAAATACGTTTTTCTAGAGTTAGTATGCAAAATTTCATTTACGCTCAATACGCTTTTTATAATAAAAAAAACGCTGTCCACGTTGGCACTTTATGTGGGCACAGGAATATCTCTTGTAGAAATGGAAGTACAATGATGATCGTTAAAAAGGAAATGTACATTTAGAACCGATATACTAATGCTCACTATCGATAACGGTACTTTAGTGTAGTAGTCTTTTTATTAACGTTATTATTGTACGCGTGTGTTTGATTTTCCTGGGAGGATTTTGTTGAGTATAATGATTTATTTATTTAACATTTCATCGATAAAACATTGTTCTGCTCGAATATGTATTGTGTTAACACACATATCTATTTGGGAAATAGTGAAGATATACCTCCTTTAAGTCATTTCCTGGGGTATTTCACTCTGTATATTGTAGCCCTATAAATATGTTATCCGGCTTTTCAATTATTGTGTGCACTGTTTTCTTAACACCTTTGCTAATAGCAATATTTATTCAAAAATAAGTAAAGAATGACATATATTTTAAAAATATTATATCAATTCGACCGACACTCATTTTCCTGAAATGTTACGTATACCAAATGGCATCGTATTAACATGCAAAACCACTGTTGATCTACAACAGGTTTGTTTCATCAACCCTTCTGTGTGATTATCACAGGACAATGTCGCGTATGGTTTATCATAACTAAAGATGTGTTTACTGGTATGATTGACGTTATCTTCAAGTAAAGATTCTTTGTGAATACAGTGTAAGTTGTGTTATGCTAATAACTTTAATTAATTTTAGCTGGCTTTGTTGATGCATCAAACATGCCATTTTGTGACATACTTGCCAAATATGTCTCCGATAGAGTTGGTATTCTTTAGCTTGAAATCTTTGATTAACTTTGGCTCTGAACAATCGGTACATCTTAGCACAAGGTGTATGGTTCACATAGTTTAGTTATTACAATAATACACACATTTAAGCCGTTATATCAAAATCTGTACTTGTTGTAATCAGCTTCTTACACACATGACTTGCTCATTTACATAAAACAATTGAAGCTGAATCCCTTTAGTTACAGCGGGTTGCCAACACACAAGGATATAAAGTGGATTTTGGGCGGGACGGGTTACATATATAAGCCTAACACTAGGATTTCAAATTTTACATATTTATAAAATCGGCAAAAATATCAATGCGTTTTTACAACTGACAATAAGGCTTGGACTTGAATGCAGCACAACAGAAAATACATTCAAATCGTTTCAATATATGTCTAACGTAACTGTCAACTTTATTATATTATTGACCCAAATTAACTTTAAATATAATGAAAATAAATCACTTTTTTGATAAAATCGATCATCGATTCATACTTAATGAAGTAACATGAAAGTTTCGCACGCATTTGGTTTTAAAACAAATGTTGAAACGTTAAATAAATCATTGTCAAAAAGACAGAGGTGCATCTGTAATAAAGTAAAATGCTAAAAAAGACAAATGACCGCTCGCTTAGTTGAATTCACAACTTTTATGTTCACGAGAGTTAAAGCGTTATGGCATATGTTTGAAGATAAGCGATACCAACAAACAACAGCTAACAGACGGGTAAAATCCATTATGATGGCATGTTTGTTGTAACGCGTCATCAACAGGGAACTTTGGCACAATAACTGTTTGTATCCTATGATTTTTTTTAAATAATACATTAATATTGCTCCGCTATTGCCTGAAAGAACATAATCTAAATAAGATTGTTGGTAATCTGTTATTCAGAGAACATATGTCTGATAAGGTATATAACGAGGACACATGTCGAATTATATTCATTGGCTGCCAGGCTGGCTAACACATTTTTAAAATAATGGTACAAAAGCGCTTCTGTTATGTTACTTGAGAACTGCTTTCGGCATGACGTTTTGCAGGGTACATACCAGTTAAATTCCGTCTTTAATGTTCAATATACGCGATCTTGTTTCACTTTACAAGAACACTTTTGTCAGCTACTTGCGTCTCAATAACACAGCGGTTATATACTTGGTTAGTTGAAACGTAAAAAACATTTCAGCAAAGCATTCAAAACGTATTTTAAAGTAGTACTTTTTTAATGTACTTCAAACTCAGGGCAACAGTGCATAATTGAAATAAGTCCATTAGAGCTGTTATGGTGTGAAAAGTGAAAACTTGCTCTATCAAATCTGTTTTAAGTATATGTTTTTAATGAACTGAAATTTGAGAGTTCAGTGTATCAATTTTAGCAGTGATCGCTTTCAGTCGTTATCTTTTTGTCGTTCTACATATGAACATATTAACATTCATGCAAACGCAGATACGAAAGCAGCTAATAAATTAATCATGTTGGCACTGTTTATACGCTAACAAATATCAACATGCATAATCTCTATTGTGTATTCAACTACTTTATTTATGTTTATATTTCGGCAGCCAGTAAGGAATTGCTGTACAGAGTGTATGAGAACGTTATTGGAACACTTGAAGAATTCGAAAGAAGATGTAATAAAAGGCACACGAAACAAAAGCTGGTTGTTTCTGAGATTGACTTTCCGGACCAATCCGACAAAAGCGATAGAGACGTAATTTATTGAGACTTGAAACATTTAAACTATGTAACTTATATATCAAACAAAAACAACGAATGAAAGTTAAACAAAGTTATCTGCATGTATTATATCGACATATATGATGTATGATAAATTTTAATCTAATGTTTCAACGAAAACTCGGACCTCACATTACCAAGCATATATTTCAGAGTTTCTTTACGTTATACTATACTAATACATTTAGTTGTGATTTAAAGGAAAATGTTAATTCCAAGTGCGCATTTTTACGATTTATAACTGTAATTTTAAATTGTAATCGTTTGTAAATAAAAGCGGACTGAATATATGTTGCAAACGTTAAGCTGTTTAAGGCCATCTATTTTCCCGACAGGTAAAGGCTAATATGGACGTTCAACTTTTGTTGTTTGAAGAGCACAGAAAATCATGTCCTCCTGAATTTACTAAGAAGATCAATGGTGAATTGAGAATGAAAACCATTTACTGGGCTGCAGCAAGAGGGGAAATGGGTCTCGATGAAACGGACGAGTATACAACTAATCTGTATGAGATTCTTGTAAAAGATAAAACGCATCACGCCGTACTTGATCAACCCAGGTAAACAACGACGGATCTTGTAATTATGAGCACCAAATACTACTAGGTGTAATTCGTGTTTGTATAACACTATCATTGCATTCTTCATGAAAAAAACGCTTGTAGTTAATGTTTGCAATAGTTTGGTCAATCGTATGGAAATATGAGAGTGTTCTTAGTTGCTATATTTTTACTTAAGGGATCAATGGCTGATTTGCAGTGAGATAACATTGTTAAATAATAAATACAAAAAATATTCGCTTACTGTTTTGAAAGTTTATTATCCCCCGCCATCGGCAGAGGGATATTGTTTTGGCGTTGTCCGTCCGTCCGTTCGTTCTTCCGTCTTTTCGTTTGTCTGTCCGTCCATCTGGAGCTATATCTTGGAAGATTTGGCGGATTTCATTGAAATTTGGTGTGAGTACAGTCGATTGGTGAATAGCGGATTTTAGTGAGTAACGGATAGGTTAAACGTTTTTTGCAAAATACTTTTATTTGTGTTAAGATTTATAGTTTTCTATCAATTGAAGTTAAGTCGGTTCATGTTTTTGTTGACGTATGTCAATGTTTATAACTGTTTCTTTTTTCGAAAGCACGTTATGTACGAGCCGTTTTTGTGACGACATGAAAAGTGCAGACGAATGTTTTCTTGAACTTTGCAGATTTTTTTTGGGTAAACATAATGTTCATTGATGTAATATTTTAGAATTATGTGTCCTTTACAAACTTAAGAATGCTCAGAAACCAAATTTGTGCGTACCATATAACTTAAGTATGATAGCTGCAACTCGGGATTTAGTGAATAACGGACATGTGGTGACCCATATTCAGGAACATGGGGATTGTCTCAAAATAAATATAAACTCAATTGAAGTTGTCCAATACACATGTGGTTAGCGTGTGGCTATGATATTAATTAGTGAAAACATCATTTTAAATTAAAATTAATCAAATTATAACGAAAAATCGATTTCTCTGAAAACATATTTGTCACTATCAAATCTATATATGTATACATGTATAACAAGGTATTCAACTCAAAATGACCCAAATATAGGGTGCATCGCTTTTGAACAGCCATTACTTCATCAATTGTGCAGCGATTTTCATGCACTTGGTCTTATTAAACGTGGAAATGAGTTTTCTTTCTGTTTACAAATGTTTCATATTTCAAGAAATAACACGATACGCACGTAATCCGACAAAGACCTAAGCAATCCGGTAATGGTTGAATCAGTGTACCATGTTATTCGCGCTTTCAACAAATATTATTTTTTTCGGAAATTTAAAACCGCTGGCATGTTTCAATAAGAAAAACATGTGTCTATTTAGGTCTAATGGTTTAACTACTGAATGAATGGTGTTTACGTTGAAATGAGACTCGAAGTTCTTAGCTATTTGTTATACACCAATCGATTGTATATATATATATGTATGGATAAGGGGATGATGCACGCCAAATGGCATTGTACACCATCTGTTAATAACGGATTTATGGCCCGTTGTATCTTGAAAAATGCTTTTGTGAGTGTCAAATATTACACTTTTGTGTCCAGAAGCATATTGGCGGGGAATATCAATTCAACGAATTTGCTTGTTTTTTCTATATCAGATGTTAATCTATGTAAGTTTGGTATGCGGAATTTCATTATTCGTAAAATTGTTGAACGACTTAAATGTTTGAGTTGCAAGCAAACCCGATATATATATAAATTGCCTATTTGTTTTTACAGAAAGCCTGTTGAACATAAAACAATGCGAGATACTTTGCAGTTTATTATGAAAGGAAATGCCAAAGCGATGGAAATCGAATGTGAATATCAGACCGATCCTGATAAAATGGCAAAAGACCCCAAAACGCGGAAAACAAAAATACGACCTTATGTTGGTAAGATCAAATTTAATGATACAATATGGGAAAATATATAGAAAAGACTTATTAGAACAACTGGTTCCATTTTTTTCCAGAATGCGAAAAATTAAGAATGAATTGTTATTTAATTACAGGTGTAACTGAGTTGGTTAATGCGTATTATGTAATTAACATACGTTATAGTGATAACAAAGACAAATACAACTTTAACTGGAAAGTAAATTTGCATTTTTACTGAGATAACGTATCGACTGAAATAAATATTAAGAAAACTAAGACTTTGTACTTAATATTCTGTTATAAGTTTTTATGCTCAATTGCACGTAAGTATACATTTAGTATATGTATTACATCGAGTTTAGGAGAAATTTAATCATTAGCATACCCTACGAACTCTACAATTTTCAACATTTTGAAACCAAATTGTGCTTCAATACTTTTAATACAGGTGCCAAAAGAATATGCAGGTGTAAGCCAGGTCTTCAACCTTACCTCGATCAGGACGTGCCTGGATTTTTGGAGTCGGACATAAAATAGCCCATACCAACTTACATTAAATGTGAACCCCTTTTTTGTTCTTCTATTACTAGCTCGTACGTAGCGTACAATTATTCATAACTTGAACATATATTGATCTTAATTTGTATACATATAATGAAATCAATTAGGTTTGAAAACGAATTTATTAACCAATACTTATTACATTCAATATATATCTAGTTTTTGAAGTAATGTTAAACTCAAAAACTGCATCTCATCGTCGAAATAGCCATCATTCTGTTACATTACCGGACACAGTTTATTGTGTGTGGCGCTGCGTACTCGGCCCAACAAGTTCAAGTAAAATTTAATATTACATTTAAAGTATTATCTATTTAAAATAGACCTATTATACTATACAATAATTTCAAAAGAAATACCGTGAATTGAAATAACTAATTTTGATAAACGTTGCTTAGATTTGAATCCTTATATATGTTTGTTAAACGTATGATGTTAATATCAACATATGTATGTTCCGAATATAATCATCTTGTTAAGTCAGTTAATAGTGACTGTAATATATGTTATATCGTACTCAATTTAAACAATGTAATAAAATTCCGATTGCCATTCAGGATCACTGATTTTAACACCACAGAGAGAACCTACATGCTGCTTTCATTATAATGTTAACCATACGAAACAAACAGTTATTTTTTATATACGTAGATTAAGCCACAAGAAGCTTATAAATATTGCAAACTTTCATTTCTCGTTACTCTGTAAGGCGGATGCAGCTCTCGTATCGCAGTTAATTATTTGTAGACGTAACTAAAACATATGTGCACCTGTTTCAAAATACACAACATTACGATCTGTCATGTACAAATATACAAATCAGGACTAGCATTCGGCAAAAACTGTTAGCTAATGACTAAACGTGTACATTTCAAGGACGTATGCTGCACTTTTATTGAAACTTTTGTCATGACTAGACTTTTATAATTTGCGGTATCAAACAAGAACCATCTGTTGTGGATAGAAAACAAATGAAATAAAAATCATGTTAATATTGCTGTTAATTTCATTTGCTTTTGAACAACAAGCTTAATTCAGCATAAGAACAATTTACTAATAAGTTAATAACTGTAAAAATTGAGTTAATTAATGAGAAAACTTTTTTAAAAAACTTTATTTCAATATATGTACTACTATTTTTACTTAATTTCAATTTATGTTTTTTAACATAAATACATAGACTGATTCATATGTTTTTTTAAAACAAAAACATCAGAATTTCACATATGAAAATTAATAAAATGCCTATCAGGCATTTTTACATGTATATGTCTTCACATACCTCGATTTTGTCAAAATGTACCAAAATGTTTAATTAGTTATAACTATATTAAAATATAGAAAAAAAAAATAGGCCACCATGGCCGTTTTTTCAGAACTGCAGTTTAACTGCATTTATTAAAATACAATTACAAAAGTGGAAACCATGTACATGGTAATGGTAACAAACATACTAATACATGTATTGCTATATGCCAATGAAAACGTAGATTGTAATGTATATGAAAACACATATCATATGTATGAATATCAGTAAAAGTAGGTTAATACAGCGTCCGACTAAAAACAAGACGTATACAATACATTTCAAGGGGCATATCGACGGTATTAATTTCTTGTCATGACTTGACCAATATTTTATTGATAGCAAATGCATAATAAGAATAACCTTAAAAATGAAAACACAAAAAATGTAGCAAAATCAGTTAAAGTTAGATTATACAGCACCAAAAACTAAACAGCAGCAAACGTAGGAAAGTATCATGACTTCATATAACTATTATATTGATTGGAAGAATACATATCATATACGATTTAAAGCAACAACTGACAATAACTTACGCAACTTTTAATACATAATTCTCTTACATACATAACCTGTATAAATGCATACCTGTATAAACATTAATTAAAACCTTCTAATCTATGCTCATTCTGTGCTAGTTATAAAGAAAGTTTAATACATATTATGTATAAATGTAATATTGCACAACCAATATGAAGAGATCTTGAATACTATTTAGAAATCAAAGATATAAACATTGACCTTAACGTGCTTTTCATAGTTTTTGAGAAACAAAAACGTGTGGCAAATAATATGGTAATAAACTACATACTCATTCTTATGAAGGCATATATATTCTGTGTCAAAAATAGACAAGAATCTCTAAATATTGAGATTTTCAATAAAGCTTTCACAATGAAAATGAAATTTGAAGAAACTATAGCATTTGAAAGAAATAAAATATATCTACACTAACACAAATGACAGAAATTATTCACACTCTTACATGATCTTGCCTATATCGTAATATTCCTTTACGTCTTATCTTTTCCATTTTATTACCTACTAAAACACCTCAAGAAATTTACTATCGTCCTTCTCTTTTTCATTTTTTATAGAACATTTTCGCACCATCTCTTAAAATTGACTTCAAATTTTATGCAGAAATTGTATATAATATGAAAATACATAACAATAATTGATATATTGATGTTGTCAATGTATAACCTTGTTTTTCATATGTATATATTTTTTCACCGAGACTTGGTTGGACGATACCATCACAAACAATGAAATTTGTATACCAGGTATTAATATCATCCGGAGAGACAGAAATCGTAATGGCGGAGGAGTGTGCTTATTTATAAATGAAAGTATTGCATTTTCGGAAAGAACTGATTTACACAGTGACACTATTGAGGCGGTTTGGGCTGAGATACATCTTGTAAAAACTAAACCTATTCTGATTTGTTCTTGCTACCGGCCTCCGAATCAAAAGGATTTTTGGAACATTTAGAAAATATTTTATCGAATTTACGATCTGATTTTGAATGTTTTTTTTTAGGTGATTTAAATATTTGTTTTAAAAACAAAATGTGTTCACTGTTTAAAAAATATGAACTTTTATTAGACATTTTTAACCTACAACAACTGATTGCTCATCCTACTAGAATAACTGAAACAACTTCATCAATTTTAGATCATATCTTGTGTAATCAAAGTAATAAAGTTTCACAATATGGTACTTTACCCATAAATCTTAGTGACCATTTCCCAGTATATTGTACAAGAAAAACTAGCAAAAAAAAGTAAGCATAACACAGATCTTGTTCGGTGTATGAAAAACTATACTGTGGAAGATTTTATTAACAAACTGAACACTTGTGATTGGACTTCTATGTTTACTGCTGACACTGTACAAGAATCTTGGTTATTTTTCAAAGACAATTTTTTGACAGTTTTGAATAGTGTAGCTCCAACCAAAGAAGTTCGTTTAAAGCAGAGAACAGAGCCATGGATGGATTCCGATATTTTAGAACTAATTAAAATTAGGGACTATTTTATGTACAAATTTAAAAACACTTATAATAAGGATTTTTTTCAAAAGTTTTGTTCATATAGAAATAAAGTCCAAATGTCTGTGAAGAAAGCAAATGCAGAATATATTTGTGATCAATTAGAAAAAAACAAACACAATGTTTAAAGTATGTGGTCTCATTTAAAATCGTTAGGTCATAGCAATAATAGTAAATTCGCACCCAATCTTGTTTTAAATGTAGAGGGCAACCTATGTTTTGAAGCTAAAACAATATCCAATCATTTTAACTATTTTTTCACAACTGTTGCTTCAGTACTAGTTGATAAGCTTCCTACTGCTCCAAATCTATTTAATACAGCATCTAACATTTTTAAATCGTTTTACAAAGACAGAAACCCTGCTCACAATTCTTTTAAACTTCATACAGTTTCTGAAGATTTTGTTTACAAAGAGTTAAGCAAATTGAATTGTTCTAAAAGTAATGGGTTAGACGAAATCCCGGCCAGATTTTTGAAAGATTCTGCTCCTTATATCAAAACTCATATTACATTTTTGATAAATAGCTCTATTGTTAACAATGTAGTTCCCACTGATTTAAAAAGTGCTAAGGTAAAACCACTGTTTAAGAAAGACAATAGGTCCGAGGTTTCTAATTATAGACCGGCTAGTATTTTGTCCATTGTTTCAAAAATATTAGAGAGAGCTGTATACAACCAGTTGGAATCCTGTTTAGTGAAGAACGGTCTGTTGTATGAGTATCAGCGTGGATTCAGGGGGAATCACTCCACTGACTCCTGTCTTATTCACCTGTCTGATCATATACGTGGACAAACCTCTAATGGCTTGTTTACTGGTATGATTATGTTAGATCTACATAAGGCATTCGACACTGTAGATCATGACATTCTGTGTCGGAAGCTTTGTGCGATGGGAGTGGGGTCTGTGGAGTGGTTTCGCTCGTTCCTAGCTGATAGGACGCAGTCAGTACATGTTAATGACGCTAAATCGGATTTCAAATCGGTTGTGTGTGGTGTTCCCCAAGGGAGAATACTGGGTCCTCTTTTGTTCTTGACCTACGTTAATGATATGAAAACAAGTATATCATCCAACTGTAAATTAATACTTTATGCTGATGACAGTGCTATTTTGTATTCACATAAAGATCCAAGTACCATCAGTCAAGTTTTAGGCAAAGAGCTCGAGTCCTGTAGTAAGTGGTTAATTGACAATAAGCTATCCCTCCATCTAGGCAAAACAAAATGTATTCTTTTTGGTTCGAAATGTAAACTCACCAAGTTGGAAAATGTTCATATACAATGTAATGATCATGTTATAAAATCTCAGACGTATGTAAAATATCTTGGTTCAATTCTAGATGCTGATTTGTCCGGTACAGTACTTATATTGTAAATAATATTGTCAAGAAGGTTAACTCTAGACTTAATTTTTTATATAGACAACGTGATGTTTTATATAAAAGTCTTAGAAAAAGCTTATGTAATTCTTTAATACAATGTCATTTAGATTATGTATCCTCTTCGTGGTATTGTGGACTCACGAAACAGCTTAAGCACAAGTTACAAATAGTCCAAAATAAAATGGTTCGTTTTATTAACAATTCCCATTGTAGGACATCACTTGTTGTATCGCATTTTGAAGAACTTGGTTTATTGAACGTTGAGCAAAGATGCAAGCAACTTCGGCTTAACCACATCCATATGATTTTCTACAATAAATGTCCAAGCTATATGAAAGACAATTTTGTTAAATGTACTGATGTCCATCAGTATGGGAATAGATCCCGATTTAATTTGTATGTACCTCAAGTTGATGGCTTTACTAGTTCTTCATTTTACTACAATGGTATTACGGATTGGAATGCATTACCCGATAATATAAATTCCATCGAATCGAAATTTAATTTTAAGAAACTTGTTAAGACATATCTATTAAATGATATGAAGGTAGACGAGAATTCCATGTATTTTTACTTTTAGATTTGTTTTATTTTATGTTATTCATTATTTTTATGTTATTTATTTGTGTCAGTGTATTATCATGTCAACTTTTGAAAGATTCACTTAATTTGTGGAAGAAATCATGTGTAGGATCATGTCGATTCTATATTAAGAACTGAAAAAACAATATATTTATAGTCACTTATAAGATATGTTTGACTAAATCCAGGGACCCCGTTGGAAATAAGCTTTTTCATGTTTACATGTCTAAGCTTTACGGGTTATCCTGTGTATACATCGTGTCGTAATCTTATTTGGATCTGTGATAAATGGCACTATTCATGTAATGCATGTTTCTGAATATGATAATAATGCAATCTATACGTTATTTATTGCCTTGATTGCATTGAATTGTAAATTGTTTGACATGTATGCACAAATAAAACAAACAAACAAATACGAGATGTATGTATAACATTTTTTTTTAAATACAGCACCTAACAAAAACAAAGGTATAAAATACATTTAAAGTGGTATTTATACGTTATTTAATTGTAATTCGTGGCATGACTTGACCAATGTATTGCTTTATGTCAGTTCAAATTTAGATTTACATTTAAATGATAACAATAATCAATACTGTGTACCGAGATCATTAAGAGAAGGTTAATTAAGTATCCAACTTAAGACAAGACTTAAACAATACACTTAGAGGGGCATATCAATGATATTAGTTTTAATTCTTGACATGACTTTACCGATTCACGGCATTTCATTCTTATGCATAAATTCTCTTAGCAGTATTATTTTATTGAAATTGCTATAAAATGTATGCACAACATTATTATGTTCAATTTTGTCTGCGAAAAAAAAGTCCAACTAACGTATTGCACATTTATGAAAACGTTTACATGCTACACACAAGTTGCGTGTGACGTATATGTTAAACAATGATTCACTAAGTAATATGACAATATTCAAGATGCTTGTCGACAAAATTTCAATTGCTTAATTATATATTCTTGTAATTATTAAACAAGCTTCCATATGCCAATACATGTATTGATACCGCCACATGAACCTTTGAGCTTTGATGTTGGGTTGTACACACAACACGCAGTTACTTTGAGGAAATTTGTTTTTAATCTGCACAAAGAATTACATATTTGCAAGAGCCTGGTCAAGAAGTTTTGACGAATGATAAGACTTCCCAGTTTAGTGGTTTACATGATTAATCCGACGCTGGAAAAAGGAGGTTATAGAAGTTACCTTCTCCGAAAAAAAAAATCTTGAAATGTTATATCATTTGGAATATTATGGAAGTCTTAGTCAATCATCTTAACTCAAAATCAATGAAACCACATCAAGAAGATTAAATAGCTAACTTTTGACTGACATTTTAGTTAGGAAATTTAGGTGAATTTGATGATTTTAAAAGTTTTGTCCAGTGCTTCTGTCTTGTTGAATTATACATCTTTAACACATCAAAGTTGATTGTGACGTGTATTTTGTGTCGCAAGATTAATAAGTGACGCACCAAACGCAAAGAACACGTAACTCCAGTATACTGCGAGATAACAAACTGTATGCGAATTGTGGAGATGTGAACCATTAACTAAAACAACAATCGCCACAATATTGGATGGAATATGCACTTTTTACATTTAATTCACCGATTTTACGTCGAATGGTATTTCTTTCGTCGCGTTGATATTTCACTGGGCACGTATGCAGTATATAGATAGTGACATAATACTCTTGCTTCAAGCAACAACGTTTTTATTCGTAACAAGCATGTCCTAATACAGTGTGAACACATTAATTGATAAAAACATATGAAGGGAATTGTCATTTAAAAAGAAACAATAAAAAAATTAAATTGCGTGGGTATGTTCAAACTTAGATTGTGGCGATTTGTTTTCAAAGTGCGATTAACCATCATGCAGAGAGCGATTACGCATTCGGACCAAAACATAGATTTATCAGTTTCATACCAACTATCATACGTAATTGACACAGAGAATCCTTCATAACACATTAATACTGGAAGCAGCGACATACATTTTTTTAATAAATAAACAATGAAAATCAAATCTCTAATGGTATGTGGTCATACAAAGTAATTACTTCAAAAGAGTTAACGTTCCTAACACAAGATAAAGATACGAGATACGGATGTTTGAATCATTTATCATTCTAGATATTATTAAATTTCGTATCAAACCATCAAAACGAAAGTAAACGGCGAATGCTACACTAAAGGTTGGTGTTTTCAATTTGTAGAAATATTACTCTGTTTTTTAGTTTGAGTTAATGTTACTTTTCACTGTGTCAACGTGTACGCAACTAAATTTGTGTTTCAGTTTTGTGTGAAAATCCAGGTTGTAATAATTGTAATATGTTTCCATTTTCAGTACGTGCTTACAGATAAAAAGTTTATCGATTTTAAGACGCTATATACCAATTAGATATGTATTTTCATGTGTATTCATCATCTACCTTAGTTTTCTTATAAAACGAGTTCGCATTCAACATCAATTATGACAATTGATTATATAAAATATGACATGGAATATCATTTAAATTGAAATTTAACTTAAGTTTTTTGCTGTTGATGCTGACAGTTTTCTAAAGACAACACGTGTCAATTCGTTCACGAATTCAGCGGTTGATTTAATGTTCTTTATAATTTGGAATGTCTAATGTGTGTCAAACATGAGAGTTTTGGGCTTTTTTAATTAAACTGTATAACGTCATGCATACTTTTAAAGTTTTTTTAAAACCCTGTTGCACTGCATATTGCGTAGGCAAAATCAACGTTTTTTATTTAGAAGAGGCTACATTTAATGTTCAATTAAAGTGTCGCCCGTGATTAGCCGATGCGGACTACACAGGCTTATCTATAACAACACCTCACATAAATGCATTACACCGCTTTTTCCCATGGCAAGATTCATATATATTACTGCACACCAATTCTATTCGCCATAGTTTATGGCATATATATATAACTAGTCGTTAAGCAGGATTAAGACTATATTATTGCGAGACACATATGGTAAAAGTTTTCTAAAAGGGTGACAATAAGGTTAAGTTTCGCGTTCAACAATTATATACACTCAAACATCACACGTAACGTATCTCGCATTATCACGCAAGGGTCTTTTTTTTCCTACACTTGCAAAGCCTCGCGGACTTAATGTATTATTTTTTACATTAAAATATATAATTATCGGCCATGCAAAATATTTCTTTATAAGCACAATATATTCAATGCTCACGTCGCATATGTGAGGCTCTTATCCAAGGTCACTAACCTACGGCAAAACTTCTGACCTATTGTTTAGAAGAAATATGAAAGCGCGTGTTGTTCGAATGGTGAAATTATAGTTTTCCTGCAGCATTAAGATATCCATAACATTGACGAATACAGGTATGGAATGAAGATTGTATATGCGTGGTGTGGGTCCTTATATAGTGAAGCAATAAAATACCCATAATGTTCTTAAAAACGTTGTAATGAATTTTATGTCGACGTGGTTATTTTGTAAGATCACTGACTGATACCAATAACTCATATGTGCAGTTAAGCAAAAGTATGTACTGTTAAGTATGTTTAAAGTTCCGCGAGACTACCCTTTAGTTCTATATTTATTTAAAATATTATTTGCTGATAACTGTTACTGAGTGCATTTAAAGCTTGTCTGAACGTGTATATGGCTACTTCAGATATTAGAATTTGATTCTCATGCTACATTTCAGATAACAGGAAAATATTTGTTTGAACATAACAAAACGGGAAATAGTCGAGCGCACTTTTGGGGACAGCGCTCTTTTTAAACATTTACACCGTACGCTTAGGTCTCAAGTTTACAGTTACGTAACCACGAATAAAACGATATTGCATTCATTTCCAATATACTCTTTGGGTTGTGTTTTTGGCGAGTATTTCGCTAAAAGCGCTTTGTTTAATCAAACACATATATGTATATATTAAGTTATCACTTAATTAATATGCAGATGTATGCGTAAACAAATGTTGGTAGTCATAGTAGTCCAACATCGCCTATTTGTTTACTTTTTCGTCTTGCTATAAAATGTGCTTATATATCACACTTTAAGTATGTGTGTGTGTGTTTTCGTTTTTGCAGTGCTTCGGAAATCCGGAAATATTATATTGAAGAATGTCGAACGTAGGCGAATGGATCAAGCTAGACAACATGAGTTGCCCAGTAAAGGAATGTCCAGGTTCGAAGTTGGTACATTTAATTTTTCTCACATGAGAACAAAATGCTTAAAAAGGTTTGAGGTATTGTGGCCAGTGTATGTCCGACGTCCGACGTGGTGCATCGGTGGGCGCATTTGAAACTTGAAATGTTTTATTTTATACATAAACCCATGTGGGACAGACAGACAGACACAGTGATTGCAGTATACCTCCAATCACTTGTGGTAGGGGAAAGCCATATAAAAAAGCTACAGTTTTAAATCGAGCAAATAATGGTTATTACATGTAATTAACCTTCGGTTTATGACAATTTATTGCAATTTCCCCCAAAAAGTGCTCGTCACATGGTATTTTTCCCCTTTTGAAAGGCTTAGGCCGTATCCCAGAGTCAATTGTTTGTTTGCTTAATGGATTTGATGCCCATTTTATTTGTTTAAACATATAAAGGCAAATACATGTAGTGCCAGCTGAAATTGAAATTAACAAACTTAATTAAATGACTTAAGGTCAATGCTATCTGTCAACAGGTAATACCTTTAGGTGGAATTATATCCACACAGAATCCATCAAGATCTTCATTCTTTTTTATAGTTTCCTCTGCCACCAGCTCTTGATTGTTTCTTTTTTCCTCTTCTGCTTTTTGACCGCATCTGTTACATATGGAGAAAACCTTCACTTGCCTTGGTAGATTTGATAACAAAGAGGAATCTTAAATGATGCATGAGCCACAGTACCAACTCCAGGGATTTTCTTAAGAACTTGACTTCCACTTGCAATGAGAGCAAGTTACTATGAACATATACTTGCTCTCAGCGAAAACAGGTTGTCCACTTTCACAATTATGCATATACTTTAAAAGATAAACATAAGAATGCCATGTAAGTGTTTTTATGTATCATGTTATGAAGGAATATGTTAAAAACCAGTTACTTGTTTTATTTCTGCATAAACAAACTGTTGCGTGAAACATCTGTCAGACATGAAAATCATGCAAGATTAATACATGGCTCTATATCTGGCATAAATGATATTTAAGTTTTCATAATTTATAATGATTAATCAAATAACTGTAGAGAATGAAATTTAGAAATGCCTAATTACTCACTTAGTGTCATAAAGACTAGACACTTTAGGGGTAAGTTCTGCAAAATCTCAAACAAAAGAAGTAATAACGTTGGTCCAGTTTTTTAAGATTATTAAATTGTGTTTTGGAAACAGTCAATCTTTAGAAAATTGAAAACAGTTTAGACAAATGATCGTTGTTGGTCATGTTACTGAAACGACCATACTTTGACTGCTAGTCGCTGTCAATCAAACTGGACGGGGCTTTATAATCAATAATCGAGGTGACTGCCAACAGCTGTTGTGTTGGAATGTATTTTAAACTCTGACCTTTGGGCAAAAAAAAATTTGGTTGAATTTAGATTTATCAGGTTTAATGCCTTCTTGAACCCAAATTAAGGTAATTTTGCAAGTGGTCAGGACATGAACCAGCTTTCCTACTTCTTGTTACCAGTACTAGCCAACCACAAGTGACCCACTTCTTCCCCACTTGATTCAGAGGTTGGGGAAAATGACCTACAAAAACAATGTTCGGGAACCAATATCTATGAAGAAACTTTATCCTACCCCCAGATTCAAACCTTAGAATTGACAGTCTGGCGCTCTATCAACTGAGCCATCAACTCAGCTAGCAGGGCAGGCTCAAAACATTTTGGATAAAAAAAATCAATGCTCAGAAAGCAGAAAGCATTCTTCATTTTTAGCATATGATCATAAAACCGGACATTACCTAACTTTTGGTTCCTAAACATCAGTAAATTACAGACTGCGCATCGCGATAAATAGTTGATATTTTTAGATCATATTTTACACATAGCATCTTCAATACCTGTTATTTAACACGTATGGATTGAGTCGTAATGGGAAATACTCTTTGTCAAACATTTCGGTATGTTTTGCTGACATGTATATACGATTTTGTTGATTTCTGTCTCGTTTCCAAATCGAGGTTAAACATTGTTCGCGGCCATATGCTTTAACTATGTTGGACAGCAAGAAGTTTAAGCATTAATTTTAAGGCCATTTAGTAGTCCTGCCTGCAAAAGTCCATTTCAGTATTGATTCGTGTTTAAAGCTTGTGCAACACCTATAATTAAATAAAGAATTAGGGCAATAACGGATCAAGCGTGATAATATGCGTATTGCTAATATATTATATTAAAATATATGAAAATATTGTTGATTATTACAATAAATGACCTCAATCTTAAAGTTGTATTTATGATCCATGTTTAATATCGATGATTATATATGATTCAAATAATTTCATGGTTTATAAGAAGGCAATATCTTTCTGATCTATTTAGGATTTTCAACAGATATTTCACACAAGAATACAAGATCACATATAGAAAACAATCAATAACAATAACAAAAACATGAATATTATTTATAACTGGAAATATAACTTGGTCCTTGTAAACAACAATGTTCATGTTTCGACAGTTCAAATAGCGTGTTAGATGCCCCCCTCCCTGAGTGGTTTTGATCATGTGATCCGTTATAGCTACAACTGATCCGTTAATGCATGAATTCTGCGGCGAAAAAAAGGTAACACAAAATACATTTTGCTTGTGTTTAAAAATAAGACTATTTGCTGAATCAGTTAGCAAAGCTACTATTTAATCAAACGAATCTCGGACAATCGCTCTTACGGAAAATCGCTCCAAAGCTAAATGTGACAAGGCGGACAGTCGCTTCTACGATGTTTTGACAGGGCGGACAGTCACTTTTATAATATTTTGACAGGGTGGACAGTCGCTCCAACATTATTTTGCCAACCCAGATAACTTCTATAATTAACAGACAATTAAGTTTGCCAACTTGTTAACAGAAAGCCAATTTAACATGAGCCGACCAAGGTGATTTTAATGAATCAATTTCCTTATTAAGAAACTATGTTACAGTTGGTCGATTCTTTAATTGTAATTTAGCAATCTGTGAAAACAATATGTATATATTGTAATGTCAATATTACGCCAATAATTCACTACCAGCATGGAACTTCTAACAAACAAACGCGGTCAGTTTGTGCTATGCTTAGAGGTCACTCGTACTCAAAGAAGCAAACGTCTAAGTCAACCATATGATGGTTATGCAGAAAATTGAAAATGTCTGTACAGTCGAATTTGCCTGCATGTTGCATTTTATGAATTTCGTCTTCAATGTATAATTCTTCTGGTCTATTTTGTGTTATTGTGAGATATACCGATAACATTTTATCAATATATTACAATTTAATTCTTTGATGTTATATAAATATAATCGGTGGTAAAACGCGTACGAAAGAAGACGGTGATCCACTGACAGACACTAAAGACCTTTCGTTTGGATGGTTTTTCGTTTTTGCATTTTGTGTATATATATGTTTATAAATGTCATATAAATGTCATTTCATAAAAACAAATGAAATTAAGAACAACATATTTGCGGTTTTTATGTTTATCTCATTCGCAAAATGGCACTTATTCCAATAAATGTAATGTAGGCAATGTAATGTTTTGAATTGGCTAACTGTCAACAAGTTGGCAAAATTAATTGTCGGTTGATTATAGGTGTGAGTCTTTGATCGCTATATAGTACGTTTTGCCGTGGAATAAAAATAATTGAGAGCGATTGTCCGAGTTGGCAAAATAATATAGGAGCTACTGCGCGCCCTGTCAAAACATCGTAGGAGCGAATGTCCGCCCTGTCAAATTAAGCGTTCGCTAAAGAAACTTCAGCGTACAGTTTATATAGTATTGACATACCTGTACGCTGAAGCCAACCCCGTATCGAAAGTCAACCAGAGTCGTGACATATTTATGTCACGCTATAAATCAAAGACAGTCCATTTTCTTGGATACATTCCTTCATATATTGGTGAATTCATATAAATTACTGCATCGGGGCATATTTTAAGGTTCAAATGTTTTAAATGCATCTTACAATAGACGAAAATAACTCTCATCAGCCTGAAAGTCATAATTTTGACGCCATTGTTGCTTTGTCGTGTGACGAGTTTTCATTTGGATACTTTCGGATCGACCTTGACGTTTTTGCTTGAATTGTAAACATTACTTTCGTTTTCTGAAATCTATTGTTTGTGATTAACAAGTTACGTCTGGTGGATTTAAACACTGATTTCAAAGTGAATTTGGTAATTTAGAATATTTTGTACACTGATTTTGTATTTACACTACAATTTGTTTACAAAACAAGCAAGAATAATTAAAATACGGGGAAATGTCATTCTGAATTTGTAAACACTTGAGCACATGGTTTGTTACCAAAAATAGATATAACATCATATGACCGTGAAATCTCGGGAGATTCGCATTTCAATCATGTGTGTCGCATCGCTGTTTTTCTCGATATGTTAGAGCAGAAAAGATAAATGTTAAATGTTTAAGATAGTATTTTGTGAAATAACATATCAGTTAAATGTGAAAAATGTCAATCTTTCCAATCAAGTAGCTGATTTGGGCCAATCACTGCTTTTACAAGCTGTTTTAGACCGGTCTTTGTTAACTGTCAACTTTTCGTGAATTCCTGGTTGACTTTCCTACTTGGGTTGGTCCATAACTTTAATGTCGCGCTAGTCAAAAATCATAAAAAGCGACTTTTAAAGTTATGGAAGACAGAACTAATTTAGCGTAGGAGCGATTGTTTGTGGGAGCGATTGTCCGGATACCTTATCAAACTTGTGTAAAAGAAGTCTTAAACCATTTATTGCTTTTCCCCAGAACAACTTTATTACGCTACTGATTTGTCAGTCACACTTTAATCCAACTACTATCAAGACATTACATATTATTTAAAATTACGATGATTTAAGATCAATATGTAGTAAAGTAAAACATGGTCAATGTTTTAACTAAAATTGGAATAAAACAGGTACGATAATTACAGCTAAGCTAAAATGACTTGATAAAATCATCTTGCCATTAAGTGGGTTTTGATGGTTTGCTTAAACGAGAGGGAAGATTCGATATCCCTAAGAGATTGTGGAAGACTATTCCACAGTAAAATACGATTGATAAGATTTCTTACCAAAGGATACAAGCATGTATGTCTATTGTGTGTAATGCTCTTGTTATTTTTATGTTTAAGCTCACAACTTGTTTCTTAAATGAGCAGAACGAATATTAGTTTAATTTTTTTTCGACTTCAAATATTCTGTCCTTCCTGTCATTCAAAAACGATTAAATTGCTTTCTTAAATGCATATGTTGTTCTTATAACAATCTACCGCTCAAAACTTTTAGCAACAAAACAATAGTTTAAGTTTGATATTTGAATGAATGAACACTGACATTGTCGGGAAATAACAAGAATATTATACTTAAGGTAGGAAATTTTGAAAACAAACTTTTATTAAAACCTAGGCAGGCTACCACAATAAATGGTTAAAATGAACAAACGTTACTTGCACTATGCCTTGCTTGCCCTCAATTATTTAACGTAATAAACTCTACTGGCCAAGGGCATTAATTTAGTCATTTACGATCAAGTAAATAAAATATCAACTTATGTCTATGTTGCATAATAAAATACTTTAAATCTAGTTCGCGTTAATTTAAAAATGTGTTGGTGTTGCAAACAGAAACAATGATGCACTGTGCACGTGTGGTGGTGACAAAGTCCAATGTACCACAATTGATACAGTTACATTGAAAGCTCGTCAACGCTATCAACTACAAAATTGTAAACATGTTCTCTAATTTAACCTAGGAGGTGACCTCCAACCTAAACGGAATATGGATCATAACATAGTTAAATGCGACCATGAGAAAACCTACATTCAAATTAGGCTATAGCGTCGATAACCAAATTGTTTGCGATCACAAGGACATTTAATGATTACTCAGGACAAGCAAGACAGACCCGCAATCAATGTAAGGTTTTTCAAAACTTGTTTTTATTAATTTGTATTGCATGTGAACGTGTCTTTATTGTTACAGTTTTATTCACAATATTTTACGTATTCACATCTAAAAGCTTTTAACGGTCATACCAATGAAATACTTATGAATAAACATTAAGGGTTAAGGCAAAGGTATACAGATACTACATTAAGTATTTAAAGTGTAAGTTTAAAACGTAGACGAATAGTGCTTAGTCCCTTCCCCTTCCTCATCGTGTCAAATTCATTCTTCGGTAGTAATTTTTACAGTTTGAATATTTCACTTGTAATGGCCTTATAAAAACGTCATATGGCTTTCATTTCGGCATAATATGTCATTTTAACGACACTTCACTCTGCGTATTGTGAATTGACAATACAATAATGTTATATTACTATCAAGGCCTTCCTTGCTAACATTTTGCTATTTTGGATTTCCATTGCTTGGATAAGCATATTTCCGAGTTCATCATAAAACCATTGCAATAACCTGTAACATGTTTATATTTAAAACACGATAAAAAGACCTACCATAACTACTTGTTTCAGTGTCGGTTCATGTACTGCCGTTATCGAAATAATATATGAGTGCGAAGTCTTCAGATTTGCAATCTTGCGTTTGTGCGATTACAATATCTTAAGATGAACAATCAGGTCGACACTTTTTTTGCCTAAAAATAAATAGGAATAATGAGACTCATGAAATCATCACTTATTGACAAATGTGTTTGATGTATATGATTATATTTTTATAAGAATTGAGTATTAGTGGAAACAACTGGTCATACTTTTATAAAATGCGTTGGCATTAAGAAAAGGTTTCATTCAACTTTTTAAATCTATTTAAAAGAATGGAATTCCAATATAATTATTGTTATAATTATTCATCGAATGCACGATTGATCTGGGCACTACAATTTATTTTTTTTCTTGGAATTATATATGTGTTGCTTTTATTTCCTGACATATACAAGTAATAATACCTATTAAATCAGAGATTATAGGTAAATGCAATCAATATGCCAAAATCTGCCGACGGTTTGTTACGAGAAAAATAAACGATTTAACGGTAGTAAATGAGTCAAAATGTTGGCCTTTCAACAGTTTCCTCATTAGTAAACACAAGTTATACCCCACAAACACCAGATATGACGAATTCAACTGTATATCCGGTCTAAGGTAATAAAACTAATTGCATGTTACAGTATATCCGCAAAAATATAAAGAATAAAAAAACTACAATGGCATTTTGGTTTAAGTAAAATTCTGCGTTGCAACAGTCCATAACTATTTCACACACAATTGACCATGACATGAACGTTGAACAAAAAATAAAGAAACATTTAACAACTTGTAAGTGTCAGATTGGTTTGTTTTTTTTACGAATATTGCTAGATGACGGGAAAAACACACACGTTTACTGTTGCAAAAACATCAATTACATCTGGCTAAACCTATGACGTATAAACCTCACAAGGCAATTTCAGTGGTTCACTGCAAACAATCTTGTCGTATGACTTCAGAGTTGCGATAACAAAGATCGACTAGTGATATAACTTACAGCGCAAAGCGAAAGTGGAAGCGTAGAATTACAGGTAAGTTTTTTATTTCTTCAGCAAAATAGTATCTCACTATTCAATGGATCCTCTATGAAGACATATTAAGCAGTATCTTTTTGATGATATTGTATTTAATCACATACCTTAATATTAATAGTGACACAATCACGTTAAGGTTTGAATTAAACCGATTTGAAAATTTACGGGAATTCAGAAAGATGTACCAATATAGACTTTTTGAATCCGGATGTGTCAAATGAAGATTAAAATCTGGCACACGATCTTTTTCACTAGCCGTCGTTAGATGTAAATGCCTTTAAGGTAGCGCACCTGTAATGATTTTCCGCGATTTCTTCGAAGATTGAAGAGCTTTTTTAGCAGAATGTTAATTTTTGGATTCGATCTCAAATTCGTGGAATTTATTTAACAACATCGTTGTAATCCATGCCATGCACATTACATGATAGTCGTTCAAAAATATTCAAATTTGCGTTTAAACTTGTTAACTTCTTCATATATTCGTTTGACAGTATTCAATTAATTGTGCAGAGATGACGTTATGTTCGGTAAAGTCAGTGTTTTCGTTCATTTAAAATATAAGCAGTGTGTTTGAATAATGAATGCAAATATTTTAATAAATTGTGCCAAAGTATGAAGTGGTTATGCTTAAAAGGTTGTTTACAAATAAGATTCAACAAGGCTATCGCGTGTAATGATCCATTTACCCGTCTAGGCATACCATCGTAGGCTTTGGCCCTGGGACAGAAGCCTTAGGGTAAATACTACTAAATGTGTGCTAAAAAGACCCATGAACACTAAAGCTGTGTTATAATACTTCAATTATTTTAGTGTTCAATTGCTTTTAGTCAGACATTTAAAGTTCATTAAATTGATAAGTTAGTTTAAACATATTTATTTCAAAGAATGTACATTGTTTTACAAAGAATATGACACAACATTTATTATAAGAACATGCTTGAATAGGATTAGAACGAAAGACGATGTCTTATTTTGTTCTTCTCCCTATACAAATACAGTTTCATGTTGCTAGACGGACATACATGGATTTTAAATAATAAACAATGTTAAGGGTATGGAAAAAATTACGAGTATAGTTTCTTTTGTGAGAAACAGGCAGAAAGTCGACATTTGGGATGTGTATGAGAGAGAGAAAGAGAGAGAGAGAGAGAGAGAGAGAGAGAGAGAGAGAGAGAGAGAGAGAGAGAGAGAGAGAGAGAGAGAGAGAGAGAGAGAGAGAGAGAGAGAGAGAGAGAGGGGGGGGAGAGAGAGAGAGTTCTGTAGCATATTACGAATCAAATCGCTTGCTTTTAATAATAAATGTATGCACTGCATCGGCTATTTTAGTATTCGTTAAGTAGTCACAAGTGTTGTCTCCATATAGAATAGTTTCAATGCAAGGAACGGAATATGCGGATATTGAGTTCAGAAATTCGCCACGAATATGTACATACCGAGTGCATTCAAGAAAGTAATGCGACGTTGTTTCATGAAGTCCGCATAGACATAACGGGGATGCAACAATATTGCGTCGGAAAAGGTGTTCGTTTAAGGCGCTACACTTTGTTCGTAAGCGCGTGTGTAGCATTTGAAAGCGTCTTTCACCGTATGTAAATAATGGATTCGGAGTCTGTCGATCTATGTTAATTTGACTTTTGAAGGAATTTATCGATTCGGCGTTTTTTATTTCATCCGGAAGATTATTCCATTCACAAACAGTGGATGGTAAAAACGAATTTGAGTATAGTGACGTTCGCGCTTGAATAGTTTGGAGATGTGACGAATTTCTTAATGAGTAATTGCTAAACGATCCAACTGTAGCGGGTAAAAGGGATTGCAAATAGTTTGGTACATTACTAGAGTTCATTTTATACATTAATATTAATTTGTGTTTGCGTCTTCGTTGGCTGATAGTTTCCCAGCCTAGCTCATTATAAAGTTCTTCTATTGAGACTAAGCGTGTGCATCCAGATGTTATACGCGCGGCTTCGGTTTGGATTTTGTCTAGGTCATCTTTTTCATATTGCGTACAATTATCATATACAGCGTCTGAGTACTCGATGATTGGTCTTATAAAAGAAAAATATATTTTCTCGAGAGTTTTTCTATCAAGCATTGATTTTAACCGACGCATTATATGAACGCGTGTCCATGCCTTTTCCTTTATGTATGAAATATGAGCATGCCAAGTGCAGTCATTAGAGATAAAAACACCTAAGTGTTTATGGACATCAACGATGGGTATATTCACGTTATGCATGGTCAATGGTGGATGTGATGGTTTATTCAGTTTTCGAGATATAAGCATTGATTCGGATTTTGAGGGGTTAAAACATACCAACCATTTGTCAGCCCAACTGGATATTTTATCAATGTCTGATTGCAAAACGACTGCAGATTCGTTTGGCGAATTTACGACCATAAACAGACTAGTGTCGTCAGCAAACAGATGTATATGTGCTTGTATATCAGCAATAATTATATTTATATACACAAGAAACATAAGTGGACCTAGAATAGAACCTTGAGGGACACCGGCGAGAATTTCAATAGGGATTGAGTGCGCTCCCGGAAGGATTACTTTTTGTTTGCGATCAGAAAGATAATTAGTCAAGAAAGATAATATATTTCCACGAATGCCTGCTTGTTGTAGTTTGTATAATACACCTTTATGCCATACTTTATCAAAAGCTTTACTAATATCAAAAAAGATTACTCTGACCTCAAGGCCATTGTCTAGTGCTCTGCAAAAAGTATTATAAATATATGTAAGCTGATTAACAGTCGAATCACCAGGCAAGAAGCCAGATTGAGTGGGCGCAAAGAATGAATTATCTCGAAGAAAATTAAAAATGTGTTTATGCAATATCCTCTCAAAGACCTTCTCAATAGTATTTAACAATGATATTGGTCGATAATTGGACGCTTTCGCTGGATCACCCTTTTTAAAAATCGGACACACATTAGCAATTTTCCAACAAGAAGGCATTTTGTGAGTATTAAGACAAGAGTTAAAAAGATCACACAATGGGTAGCTTAATTGATGCATTGCTTCTTTGAGGATACGATTATCAATTCCATCAGGACCAGATGCTTTGCCTAACTTAAGACATTTGATTGAGTCAGTTACTTCTTCCTGTGTTATATGAAAATTCTGAAGAGTGTTAGCGTTTGAATTTTTGATTATTGGTAGTTCGTGGTTGCTTTCGTCAATTGAACATTGGTTTGCAAAATACCTGTTTAGCATATCGGCTTTACAGGAGTCATTTGCTACAAAGATACCTAATTGTTCGTCGAAAAGAGGTGGAATTGAATTGTTTCTGTTAGTAGGAATAAATGTTCGAAGTGTTTTCCACCAGTCTTTTGCGCAAAGGTCAGATGACTTCAGTTTACGTGCAATATTGTTAAAGTATTCATTTTTTGAGTTACGTAGAAGTAAAACGACTTCATTCCTGACACGACGAAAATTTAACCAATGCATATCGCTATTTAGTAGCTTGGCCTTTCTGTATAGACGCTTTCGTTGTCGAATTTTTTTCTTTATAATATTATTTAGCCAGGGGAGATCACGAGAACGTATACATACATTTTTGTTAGGAATACATGAGCCAGCAATTTGTAAAATTGTCTTCGTAATATTTTCTGCATAAATATCAACATTTTCGCATTTAAGAAGACCCCAATTAGTATCTGTCATTAGTTGTCGAAGTTTGGAATAATCACCAATGTCGTATCGCCAGATATGTCGATATAACGTTTTACGTAAAGGTTTAATGAATTTTAATGTAACAAAAACAGGGCAGTGGTACCGAATAGTTTGGTCTAAAATGGGTTCACCTGTTCCAGAAAGTAATACGGTATTCGGATTACTTACAAAGATAAGATCAATTATGGAAGATGAGTGTTCAGTATAGTGTGTTGGCTCATTTATTAGTTGCGTTAAGTCATATTGTAGACATAATTCGTTAATTGTTCGTGCTGATAATTCGGCGATAGTATTTATATTAAAATCACCTGTAATAATGATATCATTTATTTGTGTGTCTCTGGCTAGTCCTATAGAATTTTCAATAGAATGCATATACGATCTATCCGCACTAGGCGGTCTATAAAACAAGCCAAACAGAACGGATTTATGTTTTGAGGGGAACACTTCAATCCATAAAGACTCAACGTTATTTAATTCGAGATCGTGTCTTCGTTTGAAAGCAATATTTTCATTAACGTATATAGCAACGCCGCCATAAGAGTCTAGACGATCCTTGCGAATTGGCTGGTGGAAGCCTTCGAAAAGAATATCAGTAGATGAAATAGAACTATTTAACCACGTTTCAGTAAAACCAATTATATCAAAATCACGTAGCCCTGTATACAAAACATCTATTTTTTGCATCAGACTTTGAATATTATAATGAATAAAACTTAAGTGGTGTGTTGCAGAGGCATCGGAAGTGGATAAGGAATTATTTGCATTTGTGTTATAAGATGTCTCAGGCAAGGTAGGCCCTGGGTTTGGATGTATATCACCCGAGCGTAATAAAACTAAAGACATCCAGCAGCATGTTAAACCAAACAGGAAACATTGTAAGACAGTTTTGAGAAAGATAATATCAGTATGTATATTTTTTCCTATCGGGATACGCTTACGTGGGTGTTCAATACTTCGTGATATATTTATTGACTGGTAGACACTACTTTGTAATGAAAAGAGACTAACAACACTAGGCCATAATTGGCATGCAAATACTACATGTTTGAGAATTGGAAAAATAGCTGGTGGCCGATACGCATTCATGACAGCGTTTTCTGGTCTCTGTTTAAGGTACAACATAATGATATGTTCCAATGAAGACGAGGTGAGCCAGAAACGCTGACATGATACGTTTAATGCATTTGATCATAGAAACATATTGCAATGCTGATATTAACATTGGATTACGTCTTTTGCTACAGAACTGCTTCAAATAGGACGTTGAGATAAGAGAGAGTATAGGAAAAAGGAAGGCAAAGAGGACGATGCTAAAGGAGGATAACATTTTAGGTAACATTTTAATGATATGTTAGGTTATGTTGGGTGTGCAGATCATAATATGAAACAAAAAACCTAGAAAAATCATTTAAACCGTTCGATTATAAATAAATCACCCTTGGAAAAAATGAAAATAGTGGTTGTAAATAATTAGAGTGAGCATCTGTGTAACGATGATAATGTACGTACACGATTATAAATAATACATCCTTGAAGAAAAAGAAATAGTGATTGAAAATGATTAAAGTGAGCATCTGTGTAAAGATGATAATGTACGTAAAAGTACACACTTACATATATACAAAATGTGAGAGCATTTAACGAAAAACAGTAGCATATAAATAAAGAAAGCATCAATATTAGCTGATTTGCAATGCAGCATAAACTTTGGTCACATCTGTTCGAAGGAGCACACTTATATTCATAAGAATGTGTAAGTAATTAGCGAATAGCAGCGATATATGTATGGAAAACACAGCAATATAAGGTGATATACATTACATCAAAAACTATGATGCTATCTGCTCAGACGAACACACTTATATGCATGGGAATGTGAGAGCATTTAACGAATTGCAGAAATATATGTATGCAGAAAAAATTGATAAGTTGATAACTATGTTCTGTTCGATCAATCAAAACATTGCATTGTTATTTCCATCAAAGAAAACGCTTTACAGTATATAAATACTATTGATATTTTTATGTAGTTTGTTATTTGAAATGTTATATTTTGTGATATGCAAATCCCTGCATTCTGATTCACACAAAATATTTACATTAAATAAATAAGCTAATATTATTCGGAATTATAAAATAATAAAAAAATCAGCCTCTATGGTTGTGGTATCAATGTTACGCTTTTCGACTTTTATTAGTTACACCGTTAGTAACTGACGGTGTATGGGATATACCAAACCATACGAGAGCGAAGCTCGAGTATGGTATTAAATTACTGAGGGTGTATATCCCATACACCGTCAGTTACTTACGGTGTAACGATTATATCTCTACCGACTACTCGATTAATAGGGTAGTATTAAAATTACTCGAAGTGTATGGAAAATACTCCATGGGCACGTGACCGCTCTAAGCCTATCGGATTAGGTCATTTTCGTAGGAGGTGATATGGCCGCATATTACAAATTTCAACATGCTAACAGCTAAATTGGTTTATTGGAATGATTTTAAAGAAACAGTACAATGTTTTGTGTTTGACAAGTCTTTTTGTAATTTAATACCATTGTTCTAAATTATAAATATGGTTTATGCTACACAGGCAGTAATCTAATCAAAGATATAAATAAGTGTTAAGTGCCGTTATAAGTGCAAATTCTGGAATTTTGAACAATAAGGCCTACATCGTAAAGGAGAGACGATGGTTTAAAAAATGTAATTAAAAGAAAACGTTTTAATAATGCTAACGCATTATTGTCAGGCAGATATATTAATAGGATGTAAATATTGTAATTATTTCAAGCGCGGATAACCATTTGCTATATTATCTCTATCTACCAAAGTTCAAACATGGTAATTTTAGAACGATACAAAATACAAAGTATGGCCAAAACATGAAACCATAAGACGTGTTGTGTATGATGTATTGATATGTGTGCGATATGTATGCGATATGTGTACTAAATATACCAAAGTATTTGAATAAAGTTTAAGTTATATGTACAAACAGTTACCCTGTTTTGTTTACTATGAACTTTACTTCTTAAAGGTTAGTTTATGACGAAAACTGTACAACATGTCTTTCAAAGGCTATACAGGATGTTCCAACAAGGTTGACCTTTATACATATATGTAATTAAGTATAATGCAAACAAAACAATTATATTATATTTTATGTTTACAAATTAGCTTTATTTATGTTCGTGAACTATCCCAACGAGTAAAAATCATAATACCCATGAGCCATTTTCAGACGAACAATTTACGATAAATTCATCGTTTTATTGTCTACGTGTAGGTTCGATTCACAAGGCGAATGGTTGCGATTAGAACACCTGATTTGCCCAGCAAGAGAATGCGGATCAAGGTATGTGTGTGTGTTCACTTACGTATGTGCTAGCGCATGTTTCCTCGGGCGCATACTAAACGATTTTTGATCTCATGTACTCATGCGTACGTTTCAAGCAGGCTTTAACGAAAACTTTAACTAGTCGGCCACTTGGAAGAAGCCCATATCAGGTCAATACTCCAAACAAATCATCCATACGCACCATGTGTATATCGCATCGATGTCACTACGTGTAATTTCCGTGTTAAAGTAACATATTTAACATTGCAACGCTTTCTAGAAAGCCTAGATGGGCTAAATTACAAACCAGAGAAATGGTTACTTAATCGATTCATAGCCAAATAAAATTTTACTAGTATATTTATATTATTTTTAGCCATTTGAATCGAATGGTGTCACCATGATCACCTTGTAGACTCATTTTGAACAGGATCTGATGTAATTCAACATATAGTAAAATAGTGTTCTATCAGAGAAGAAGAATTTTAGTATATTAGTCTTTATGAGATCCATGGAACGTGTTCAATTTTAACCCAATAAGCACGACTTACACAATGTTTTTTTTTAATTTGTTACATATGAATTTTAACTGATTATAATTATATTTAATAAATTAAATCTGAACATTTCACATTGAATGTACATTTAAGGGCAATTGTATCGTGGATGTGTGGTCAAGATGGGAATAATATCTACTTGAACGAACATGGTAAAATCAAATGTGCCCTCAGTTGTCACAGTGAATGGATACACACAGGTAAGAACGGATTTAATATTGTTTTATTAACACGTAAGTTTTCAACGTTACAATATTGCTTCACGGTTGATATAAATATCATGGATTATTGACAAATTTGTATCAGTTATTCTGAATGACCAACGATATGGTACTGGATGGGGATTTTTTTAATGTGTTCTAGAAAAAGAGAGCCAATAATATACGTTAATACTAATATAATGGAATAAGACACTTATTCATCGAGTTTTATTCTGCAGATCATACAACAAATAAAATAATAATGAAACCATTTTTTTACAGAATGCATACATGACAAAGATCACACAATGTGGAGACAGCTTCCACAAAGACCAGTACATCAGAACGGATTACAGCAAATTTCAGTTTGCATTATCTGATGCTTTAAAATTCAGTGATACACAATCATCAAGATGGATCCTGACGTCGACTTCTTCCTTAGGTAGACAATTCAATAAATGAACAAGGTATTGAGGTTGAACAATAGCTCACAACGTTTAAAATGTCAACAAAACAGGTTTATTTTTAGCACAGACATCGGAATTAATCGTTAAATAATTAATTTAATACCAATATATATTAAGTCATGCCAAAGCCGACACTCTTCGAATTAAGTCATTACTATCACTGTTATAGGATGCTGTTTTTCTTGTGTTTCGACATTTTTATTTTAATAATTCAAATTATGAATATCAATATCTAAGTTTTTATATCATTACTAAATATGTATGTAAAGATATATCATAAGATTTCGAACACATTATTATCAAGAAATATAACTTTTGAGGTCAAATAATCGATTTCAAATGTACACAAATCTTGTAAGTACCAGATCGATAGTATTTATTTATGTCAACAAATCGATTTATAGATATCAAGAAATCCAAATCTTGGTGACAGAAGTTCCTCGTTTTTGTGTATACAAATTTATCAAATTATTAATATGAAAACATAAATTGTTGATATCAACAACTCGATTTATTGAAGAAACAGATCGATCCGGTTTCTTGATATCATTAAATTAGTGTTGTTTGTCTGTATTTTTTTTATGTACGCAATATCGCTTTGAATATTATTATCATGAGGTGTGCCTCTTGTTTTGATAGTAACCTGTTTACGTCTATTTTTGAAAAGCCTTATGTCATCAATATATTATTTTTTTATATCAAACAATCAATAAGGATTTCAAGAAAATAATTGTCTTATATAAATAATTGTATTTTTTATATTGAATTGTAATAACCATTTCCCGACTTCAATAATTGAATTATGTTTAATCTCAGAAAATCTTATTTTATCCAAACATCGCATTTTGAAATTTTGACTATTTTAAGATATTTCTTGATATTAAGAAATGACTTTGTGATATTGATATGACTAAATATCTATATAAACAAATACTGGCACATGCATGCTTTCGCTTTTGATTTTGTTTATGTTTTTGTAGTTTATTAAAGTGTGAAATAATTATTTATTTGATGCTCAATCCACACTAGCGTATTCAAAGTGAATATTTTATAGTTTAAGTAATGTTAATTGTTATAGCGATATATACGTATTAATTTATTCGTATTAGTATACTTTGTAGCCACCACAAATTTTTGAATTATTTAGTGTAATTAATTTTTAGGTTTTTAATTTTTAGTGTAACTATTTATTTTATTATCATAAAATATTATTTTAATAGAAAATTGTATCAAATCAGCAAAATCACACGTTTTAGCCGAGACATTTCTTTATTGACATTTTGGTTTAATTGTAATACAAATTGATAACGGTTATCACATTAAGAGTTGTGTTGTAAAGTACACTTTCATTACAATGTGATTAAGGTCATATGTTCACACCATCGGTCAAATAAATAGTTACCGGCATATATACTTCATATTATCATGAAACTCATTACTCAAGATCCGACCATAATTATTCAGTTGTTTTTACTTGAACTAATTTTATCCTGTTCAACATTTCGCCATTAATTTTTTGCGTAAGTAACCTAACGGAGAAACCAATTAATGCCGAGTAGGATATTTCTAATTAAATAGCATATCACGTCTCTAAAATATAAGTGCACAAACAATGCATAAGTATATGTATATATTAATTTATAATGTGGAAAAAGTATAATGTGTTATGCTATATAAATGAGCTGTATATTATGAGAAACAACTGGGGTGATAACCTCTTGTACAGAAAAAAGTAAAAGTCTTTAGTAAGTCCAAATAAACCTTATGCTCTGCGCCTGGTTTCACATATTGTAGGCAAATACGGCGTATTTAAAAATTATCGTCATACTTACAAAGAAATTTATACAAATGATTAATTGCTCTTCTTTCAATATATTCGATACCACTTTATTTTATTGAAGTTAACTGTTTATTAACTGTATACGTTATTCTACGCATAACAGCGATTGAACCAACGTGCAACGGTCCGAAATACCGATAGCAAGAAGAAGTCGTTTACTTACAAAAAACTGTTAAAGTTATTTATATTGCAGGTGTCAATTACCTGAACAACGTTAGTTAAGTATTAATGTGTGTAATATCTTCTTTTTTATAAAACAGTTAATCATTGATTAAACATAGAAGAAGTATCTGAAACGAATAATATTATCTAATTGAGTCGTAATTTACCGATCAAGCGAATTATTTCTCTCTCTGTGGGTAAACAAGCGCTTCTAAAAACAAGTTTCAAACAGACAAATAGCGTTCAAATAAATCGTGAATGGTCAAATGTGCCTTAAGGTAATCAGTATTAATGGATAAATCATCGGTAACGTGACTGTCGAACCCCAGATTGTTCGGATGGTAAGTAACAAAAGGGTACATCTAAAACATTATTGAAACCTATCTTAGCCCCTCCCCCCCCACCCCACCCCCCCCCCCCCCTAAAAATGACATTAATTCAGACATCAAAATTTCTGCCTATAATAAACGGCCGAAACATTAGAAACTTTTATGTTAGTGATTACGAACAAAACGTATTAATGACTTTCACATATATATATTCAATTTGATTCTTATACAATACATCAGTAGTAAAAATGCAAAATGGGTATCCTTGCCACGAAAATAAAACTTAATTTTTTTGGAAGCATTGTTTTGTATTGAGGGGGCCTTTGAGTATCTAATATAACTTGAGCGGCTTTGGAAGAGTTTGTGATGTTACGCATCACTTCCGTTGGCTGTCATTGAAGCGACATTGGGAGGGGCGTGCTGCGCCCCTAGTCACCAGAGAGGTAGCGGTCGTAAAGACGAACGCATGTTGTGGTGTTGCGAGGGACACGTTACTTCTGTTTTATGATTATGTTGTTCAATATCTGCTTGAAAGAGTCGCATCATGTATATTTTGTTTTCAACGCCTTTTAGAAGGATCTTCCGCGAATGTGTTTTATCTATCAGTTCATTAACTTGCACAGCTTACTTCCCACATTGTTGATTGATTGTGTGTTGATTCGTTCGCATGACTGGATATATCTTCTTACGTCAATCTTCGATCTCGTTTGGAAAACACTCATTTACCTTAAAAGTTGACTGCAATTTGTTCAAGAAAATTCTGCCTTTATATCATTTTCTTTACGACTTTTGAAACAACCCCTTTTATAGGCACGGTTCAATGTTTCTGCGCTTCCTTAACGTAAATTTTGTTTCAATTAATATTTTGGATGTGTATTTTGAATTTTTTATTTCCCTTTTGACTTGTCCTGAATGGATAATGGATAACGATATGTTTTACGAATATGACCGTTTGTGTTCCTTTTTAAGTGCAAACTGGTAGTCATTTTATGTTATTAATAAGAGTATTTTCGAGATGTCTATGTCAAACCTCTTCGAGCCTCCTCTTTGCCGGAAAAGAATTATGGCATTTGCTTATATTTTACACTTTGTGCCTGACGTGTGCAGTTCAGTGTTTTGTTTGATGCGCTATTGAACGTATTGGTTCTACGACGTGCATTGGGAATTTATTTGTTTTATTTCATGTCCAATATATTTCGGGAAGTATACTGGTGTAAGCTGATTTGACAGACGGATTTATGAATTTCGGTGAGTTATATTAACATATTATCAGTGATGGTGTTCACTTCTGACATATGTATTGTCGAAAAAAGAATTGTGTTGTGGTTGCTTTTGTTTCAAGTGGTTGTATCTGTACTTCTATGGTCTCAATTGTTTTTCGATCTGTAAATCAATTATTATAAAACATGCTTGGGGAGTGGGTGAGTTCGGATTCCCTGCCGGCTACCTGGAAAATATGGCCTGAATCCAAGATATCGTACAATACATTGCTCGAGATTATTTTCCTCTCCTTTGTTTTCGCTAACCAAACTATGATATTGGCTATATCATTTTAATTGTGTTTGCTGCTTATCTTATATTGATGCAAGATAGTGATCGTGATAGTGATGCAATATAATCTTAGTGAAATACAATTACAAGTGATAAATAAAAAAAATTCGCACGACGAAGGGCAAACGATATATATATATATATATATATATATATATATATATATATATATATATATATATATATATATATATATATCAAAGTCTCTCTATATATATATTGTTTATATATATATATCATAATGACTTTAAACTTACAATGGTCATAGAACGCTACCATATTTCCAAAATAGTTTCGTCTTATTGTAACGTTCGGATGGATTTTTCAAGTAAATGTTTTCAAAAATTATTTGCTATTGCTTCTCCGCGGAAGTAAACATAACCCGAGTAACCCGGTACGTACTTCAAACGTCGTCTAAGAAAAAATCACTAAAAATGGTGTTAAAATATTCTCATAAGAAAATCTTCGAAACAATTTTAAATGTAAAAAAAATATGAGAATGAGAAAACATCGACGAAAATTATCTAGTTTATTCCGTCTGCCAAAATCCTACCACATCCGGGCATTTTCACCGCATTTCTACTCTCAACCAGACATCTGATTTGTGGTTATAAAGTCAATTGGCTAAAGCAAATAGACTTATAAAGCCAATATACTAAAACGAATCATTCAAACGGTGTGTCTTTAATAGTCAGAGGAAAAACAAAGTTCCTTAAATACCACTTTATTCACTTCTGATATATCAACAATGTACTCCCATAAACAAAACAAGAATTACATAATGTTCCATTCATTTTCTGTATTTGGTAAAGCATATGGACACTCTATTGTCTGCATCAAACACGACACACATCAATAATGATATAATAATTCAACACATACATATGAACAAAATTAAAGCATACACATATACAATATCCACCTATTTTATGTTTCATCTCTATATTAACCAATACCTAAATTATTAATTAAGTTCAAAAATTTATTCAAACTACATTAGTAATTAAATTTAAAAAAAAAACATAAACTTTAACTTTGTTTTTAGAGTTCGACTGTCCAAATCTGAATAACGAAAAACCGCCAAACATATTCTATTTTTTCGTGCACACTTTCAGTGCGACCAAACGTTGATAACATTGCATTATGGAAAAATAATTGTCGTCTAATTCGTAAACTCAAACGACGAAAATTATATGTCCTCATACTATTTTACTTTTAAATATAAAGGCAGTTATGGAATAACTGGTCAATTTTTGAAAATATGTACAAACATATCTTATTAAGATGTAAGCCTTTTCGTCATTTCCAAGAAAAAACATGTGTTTTCCACAAAAGTATTTTGTTAAGTCTCAATAAATTACTGCATTGTACGCAATTTATTTCAGCACTTAGGTAATTGTTCATTGTGCATCATGTTCATGGAGCGTGCTTGAAATTTGACTCATTTTTTTCTTTTTTGGCAAGCCTCGCCGTTATTTTATTATAAGCCTTGCCTAATATATAGCAAAAAGATCAAATAGTAACCTCCTTTTTCTGATTATCATACCTCTTCGTCCCCGATTTTAAAGAAATAATGAAAAAATCGCTAAAAAAACTGTAGTTTTAGTGGGAAAGAATATGACTTTTGTCGTTTGACGTGTTAATAATGACGTCATGAGAACGCCTGCTTAATATTTGTAAAAAAAATGTGTTGAATTGTGTGTGTACAATATATAACATCTTGGTATCAAATTGTTTGTTTTGTTGAGTCTGATTCAATTTTACTTAAAATGATTTACTGACTGACAAATGACTGATAAGAACTTCCTGTTTACCATGATATAAAAATCAATTATACCACCGCATATTTTTATATCATGGTCAACAGGAAGTTCTTATATCAGTCATGTGTGGAGGATGGTCATATTACTCGTAATCATTTATACAGTAATCGTTTATAGCAAAATCAGATTCAACAAAACAAATACTTGGAAACCGGAACTGGAAATTTTCGAAGTAAATAACCGGCGTCTCCTGATTGATAATAATGATAAAATATATAAAAATGATCAAATTTACGGCTTTTAAATATTCTTAAATTCTTCTCTTTATTTAATGTGACTATATTTCGAATAACGCATCTGGTTATTTCCCTTTTATTTGAATCAATAAGCAAAATATTTGTTTATGTTTAGAGATAGGTATGACGTCACTTTGATTGTCCGCGCACTATTTATGAATGAAGAAGACGTCATTTGATTTTCATTGTTTTGGTGACGTCACGTTTTCGCGGAGGACGTTCGGTTAATATAAGTATCATGTACAACCTTTAAATCGCGAATAACTTCGTGTTAGAATCGAAATAATCGACGTGTAAGCGTTGGTTATTGCGGTAACTTTCACACTTATCCCTTGCACAGCAGCACCGCCTTTTTCGTAACCTTCGCTTATAACCAACGGTACGTCGTTCCGATGCTTGTTACCAAACCACCTCTTGGTGTCTTTGGGGAACATTTAAAGAACGCTCACGCAGTGGGTATTGCACCCGTGATTTCCCGGCGCTAGGCGGACACAGGTTAAATAAATTAGATCAATTTTGTTTGATAGCAACAATTTTGCATAGCAATTGAAGCTTACACTGTCTTTTTAAATGATACAATCTGCGTTTCATTTAATAAACAAATCCGATCGTTGGAATTTTTTAAACATTTTTACAGTCAACAAAAGACAACATTTCATTTGCCAGAACATGTCACTTACTTAATTTGAGAGAATAGACAATGTTCTCTATTTGGTACAAAATGTACCACCTCGTACATCATCAAACTTCTACTACAAAATAGTGTTATAGTAACGGTATTAAATAACATGTTTTGGTGGGTGACATAATTGTCGCTGACCTACCTTGCATTAATTCTTAAATAATGGTAATTTGAAATTACTTCGAAAATTTAATGCTCAAAAAGGAAAATAAAACAAATATGCTGCCTGACCCTTGTGAAATCTAAGTACAGTATTCAACATGGACAAATCATTGCTGATGCCAGTGACGACGGTGTGCATCTGAAAATTATAATTGACAAGGTAGCAACATTTGGCTTTTATTAATGTTTACATTGTATGTTCAAGTTGATTGTTTATTATTTTTATGAGGTAATGGCAAGGACATACATATTAGATTAATATCTATGTTCGTGGTATATACCAATCTTTGTTTGCTGCACAATTTGTTTATAGTTTCATGCATTACTGCAACTTTCACCTATAAATCTTCTCTTCAGCTTTACATAATTATTAAAGTATAGGACTGTTCTGTTGCTCTTATCCGCAGTTGGCATTCGAACCATGTATATTTCTACCAGATTTTTGCAAAATAAGGTGATTTCATCTAAACTACACAGTCGGCAAATTAGCACCATTTTACAAAGATAAGCTTGTGTAAGCTTTTCAAACATTACCTCATGTGAGCTTTTGAATTGACAGTATACTGTTCTAAACCATAACAAAATTTCAATTAAATGTAATTCTTTGTAAAATTTTCCTAAGCAAGGTAATCATGCTATTATACAGCATTGCAGTTTACTTATATATTTTTCAAAAGGTCAGATAGCTTAATTGGTAGAGCAACCCAGGTCGGTATCATTAAATGGCTCATGGGTGGTTTCGGGTGCGAATTCCGATCTGACCTTCGTAGGTAAACTTGTGGTTGCAAGGCTGGCAACTGATAGTGTAACAATCTGTTTTGGGCGGGGTTTGGGCTAACAGTTCAGTTCATCAAGTCACATGGAACCCTATCAATTAGTATGACCCGTTTGTTGTTTAATTGTTGATTAACATAATAATTAAAACCTCATATCATTTTTATACCAGTCTTTACGAACTCCACGTTCTTTTGCTATGAAGTGCCTTTAATAATTTAATTCAAATATTATTATTTTTATTTAAGTTTTTTGTAAGTTTCTTCTATTAAACATTAATCGAGCTCACTTTTATCATTCTATACATAGATGGTGACGTCACTACGTTATTGTCACCTCTATACTAAGAAGCGTCACATTTCCCTGCTTTGGGGAATTATGCTTCCGCCAAAGTAGTTCTGCGTAGGAATGAAAATGTTAATAGTACAAGAACAAAACGTGTTTTATCATGTTTTTAAAACGGAAATTTGTTTAAAGAAATGTTATTTAATTTTGTATACATGTGATTTTGAATCTCTATTAAGACTGAAAGCGATTATCAGAAGCACGATTACCTGACCTATTTTCGCTTTCACTTTTCACTCGTAAAGTGATACCCACAATTCCTTTCGCGTTCGTACACAGGTCAGTAAGACCGGTGTGTACACAATGCGCTTTGAGGCTTTTCCTTATTTCATATCATCATTAAGCATATCGTCAATGATGTTCAATCAAAATTGTGGTATGACGTCATAAATTGGACGTCATGACGTTTTGAGACCGTGACTTTTCCCAATAAAATTCGACATAAATACTTCAAAGCATCAACAGCATAAATATATCTTTTTTTTCGAAGTAATTATCTGTATGTTCAATAATTTAATCGCTATAAGTTAAGCCAGGATGCACAAGCGTATCGGAAGTTCTTTTGATGCCGTTTACAACAATAATATTGTTTGATAATGCGATTTAAATTATTGCATATCGAATATGATCTTTAATGCATCTTTTCGCATGTTATAAGAACCCCATACCATATGCTGCACATAGTATCGGTACGACGTTATGTTATTGTTGTGAATTTCAGTTAAGCAAGTGTTGTTCGTTCGAAAGGAAAATCGCACTATGTAATCATTTTCAATATATATATTAAAGGGGCCTTTTCACAGATTTTGGCATTTTATTAAGTTTGTCACTAAATGCTTTATATTGATAAATGTTAACATTGAATCTAAAATCCTCCAGGAAAAAAATCAAGAATAAAATTTAATAAAGAAAAAAAGTAACCCTAAGCAGGGCTCGAACCACTTATCCCTGGAGTCCTGAAGTAAAAATAAACTTCCATTTAGACCTCTCGGCCATCCTTCCAGATACAATGATGGACGCATTTTATACTTTATATAACCAATCCTCGAAGTTTCACAAACTATAACGACAACAACAGTACTCTCCAAATTAATAATTCGTTTCGCGTTGCAACTCTTTATTATTTTCAGGTGTTTAAATCGTCAAAAGATGCATATAATGGCTATTTTAGAGCATGGTATATGTTCAGTATTACTGTTTCATCACAAATATCATTACTAAAACGAAAATTTGCGAATCAGAAACAACTTTTTTCAATTTTGTCAATTTACCCAAGCGTAAAAAGGTCCCTTTAAGGAATGGTCACATCTAGACCTATATGATAAACATTATATAAACAAAACTAACTATTTTAATTAAGTAAAGCTGTACAGTCTCTAAAAGTGCCTTGTTGTAATTATAGTGTGTTTTTAACATGGTTTATGGATCACGTTATTGAAACCACTTAAATAAATGAATAGATAGTAATAGCCTTACATGTTTCAGTTGAACCACTCTCTCTACTGCTTCGCGCAAATTGTTGTACGAGGATTCTTCGATTCGCGCTCTTCGGCGTGTACTTGCTCATTTAATCAAAGCGCTGAGGGCACTGTAGGTGTTCGCTGTTGTATAAGTTTAGCCGCGACTCAGTTTTAAAAATCATGTTTAAGCTTTTTATATTGCAAGTTTTAAATGAAAACAATCAATTCAAATAAAGAGTGTGTCTTAAAGCACAGTTCCAGATGTGTATTTTTAAATCATAAATAAAAAATATAATTTAAGCTTTGTTTTGGGAAAACAGGGCTAAATGCATATGCATTTATTGCCTTCCCAGTACCAGAGACTGTCTTTAAACGAAAAACATTATAAAATCAGAAATGTCGTCCTTGATTAGCTTGTGCGCATTGCACAGGCTAATCAGTGTGCACAGGCTAATCTTATTTGACATGCATTTAGCCCCGTTTTCCCTGAAAGCAGCCAATATGTACAGATTTCAATAATAAACACTACACTGGCCAATGTCTTACAAGCTGTTAAACACTATTAGTCATATACACCCACTGCAGTGTACCAGTGGTGAACTATAAACAGGCAGATGTGGTGGTTATCTTTCCTAGCAGGCGCTCCTAGCATTTGTCGTCTGCATAATTTTGCTGCAACAGGCAGTGGTTGTCTTTCCGTAGCTTAGTTTAGCAGTAAAGCGCATACTGATTTGCAAAACTTGCTCTGTAACATAAGTGTGAGCTAACGCTCACACTAAAAATAGCACTTGTCCAGCATCAGACACGCATCACTATGACATTCCGGTGTTGGGGCTGTCCACTGTACACATATATTGTTTTCAATTTGTTTATATAGATTTTCAGAACTATTGAGAATTATCTCGCTAAATCTAAAACGACAAAATGACATCCCGATATCCCGACGGATTGTTATATCAAACAATAAAAAAGAATCTTAACTAATTTTAACAAATAATAGTATCAGCCAATGGAATGGGAAGTCGGCGTTACATCAAATTTTATAATTCATCAATTTTATGGTTGAAAAAAAATGTTTTACGTTGAGAACATTCAATATTCAGCCGTAACTTACATATTTCGCAAGATCTTTGCAACGACAGGTGATAAGAGTCGGAATTGCATCATTACTTATTAACATTGTTTTTGGTTGCGATTATTTTGTCGCGTTGTACAGACAGGTTGGGGGCGGGGGGGGGGGGGGCAAATTAAAGTAACATCACCTTATAGCGAATATACCAGCTTTGCGGACGGAAATTTACCGCTGCTTATTACTCTTACTATAAACGCTGCCTGTAAAATTGAATTCAAAATCGAACACACTTCATACGGATAAAGACGTTAAAGACGAGTGCAGTCTCACGAAAGCTTTGAGCTCAAATCCGACGAAATGATATACTCGCGGAGAAACAAGTAACTCAAGTTCAAGTGCATGTCGCTTTTGTAAGATTTTGTTAGGTCCCGTGTTTGATGATATATGTCTTGTTTTGAGCAAATTGGGCAAAATCCATGTGCGTAAAGTGTCGTCCCAGATTAGCCTGTGCAGTCCGCACAGGCTAATCAGGGACGACACTTTCCGCTTTAATGGTATTTTTCGTTTAAAGGAAGTCCCTTTTTACTGAAAATCTAGTTTAAGCGGAAAGTGTCGTCCCTGATTAGGCTGTGCGGACTGAACAGGCTAATATGGGACGACACTTTACGCACATGCATTATGCCCAGTTTTCTCAGAACAAGACACATATAAAGCCACATTATTACATATTATTCAATATCCAATAAATTCATCCAATGGGCACTCTTCATATGTACCACGCGACCGTCCAATATATTCTGGTATGTGATCCAAAAAGTCTTCTTTTTTTCAAATTGGAAAGTTGAGTTGGTGCACTAAGCAATTTATTTATATGGATAAAAGCCGTTACCGAGGAAAAGTATCCGAATGTAGAATAATCGATTCTAAGTAAAATGCTATTGCTAATCCACGCGTTTCTCGTAAAAATATATATTAAATAAGTTCCCCAGGGTATCGTTCTGCAAATAATGATTATACATTCATTACAATCAAGCAAAGAGCTTAAGAAATGAATATAGATTAAAAAGCTTATTAGACGTTTAAACTGTACAATACGTGATATATTTGGACTCGCACACAGAAGGCTCGTACAAATATATCTTCGTATTGTACAGTAAAACGTCTAATAACCTATATTTACTATTAGTACCATTATCACCAACATAAACACCACAATCACAATAATGAACAACACAACCACAACAATTATCATCATTAACACCAAAAACATCAAAAGCACCATCACAACCATAACCACCACCATCATCGCTATTCCATTGGTGAGATAATAATAATAATAATCACCATCATGATCATCAACATCATCATCATTATCATCGTCATAATCAGCATCATCATCATCACCAAATTTTATTAACTCAAATAGTAGATTAAAAAGTAATTAAAGGGGCCTTTTCACGTTTTGGTAAATTGACAAAATAAAAAAAAATATGTTTCCTATTCGCAACGTTTCGTTTTTGTTATGATATTTGTGAGGAAACAGTAATATTGAACAATCACACTGCTCTAAAATATCCATTACAGTCATAATTTGACGATTTAAAGTCCTGAAAATTATAAAGCGTTGCAATGCGAAACGATTGAATAATTTGGAGAGTTCTGTTGTTGTCGTTATATTTTGTGAAACTACGAAGATTGCTTATAATCAGTATAAAATATTTTTTTCCATGAATGAGCCCGGATAGCCGAGTGGTTTAAATGGTTATCTTTTTACTCCAGGACCCCAGCGGTCAGTGGTTCGAGCCTAGTTGATGGTTACTTTTTTTCTTTCTTTTGTGAAATTTTATTCTGTATTTTTACTGGAGCCTTTTAGAGCATTTTTTTACATTTATCAGTATACAGCATTTAAAGACAAACTTCAAAACATGCCGAAATCTGTGAAAAGGCCGCTTTAAATTGTAAGTAAGTATTGTACTGTTTTTCTATTTTGATATAAAATATTTAAAATCTCAGCTGTTCAAAATCAGACAAATTACTCAATTTTGCGAATTAAAGGGGCCTTTTCACAGATTTCGTCATTTTTTAACTTATTCATTAAATGCTTTATATCGATAAATGTAAACATTGGATCGTAAAAGCTCCAGTAAAAAATCAAGAATAAAATTTAAACAAGAGGGCCATGATGGCCCTGAATCGCTCACCTGACTCATTAAGATCAGATGAAAACTATGACCTCTATTGTCTACACAATGTTTTTCTATGATTTGACCTAGTGACCTAGTTCCTGACTATAGATGACCCAAATACAATCCCAATCCAGATTTCATCAAGATAAACATTCTGACCACAGTTCATAAATATTGGATGAAAACTGTGACCTCTATTGTCAACACAAGGTTTTTCTATTTATTTGACCTAGATTTTTACCCCAGATGACCCAAATACAATCCCACCCAGATTTCATCAAGAATTCTGACCAAATTTCATAAAGGTTGGATGAAAACTGTGATCTCTAATGTCTACACAAGGTTTTTCTATTATTTGACCTAGTGACCTAGTTTTTGACCCCAGATGACCCAAATAAAATCCCAACCCAGATTTCATCAAGATAAACATTCTGACCAAATTTCATAAAGATTGGATGAAAACTGTGACCTCTATTGTCTACAGAAGGTTGTTCTATTATTTGACCTAGTGACCTTGTTTTTGACCCCAGATGACCCAAATACAATCCCAAACCGGATTTCATCAAGATAAACATTTTGACCAAATTTCATCAAGATTGGATGCAAACTGTGACCTCTACTGTCTACACAAACAAATAGTTGACGGACGGACGCACGGACACACGCAGGCACGCACAACGGACGCCGGACATCACACGATCACATAAGCTCACTGTGTCACTTCATGACAGGTGACCTAAAAATATGTGTCGGAGATAAACATGAACAGTTGTGGTTAAAATCCCATAGAAACAAGGGCTGTTTGTAAAACATGCATGCCCGCCTATATGGGCTATAAGTTGTAGTAGCAGCCATTGTGTGAATACGTTTTTTGTCACTGTGAATGGTTGTGGTGGTGGTGTAGTAGTAGTAGTAGTAGTAGTAGTAGTAGTAGTAGTAGTAGTAGTAGTAGTAGTAGTAGTAGTAGTAGTAGTAGTAGTAGTAGTAGTAGTAGTAGTAGTAGTAATAGTAGTTGTAGTAGTAGTAGTAGTAGTAGTAGTAGTAGTAGTAGAAGTAGAAGTAGTAGTAGTAGTAGAAGTAGTAGTAGAAGTAGTAGTAGTAGTAGTAGTAGTAGTAGTAGTAGTAGCAGTAGTGGTAGTAGTAGTAGTAGTAGTAGTAGTGGTAAAAGTAGTAGAAGTAGTGGCAGTAGTAGTAGAAGTAGTAATAGTAGACGTGGTGGTGGTGGTGGTGGTGGTGGTGGTGGTGGTGGTGGTGGTGGTGGTGGTGGTGGTAGTAGTACTAGTAGTAGTAGAACTAGTAGTAGTAGTAGTAGTAGTAGTAGTAGTAGTAGTAGTAGTAGTAGTAGTAGTAGTAGTGGTAGTAGTAGTAGAAGTAGTAGTAGTAGTAGTAGTAGTAGAAGTAGTAGTAGTAGTAGTAGTAGTAGTAGTAGTAGTAGTAGTAGTAGTAGTAGTAGTAGTAGTAGCAGTAGCAGTAGCAGTAGCAGTAGCAGCATTACAAGACCAATACTTAAGAATGATCAAATGGGAAAAGGTAACATAGCACCAGCAGTAAATATGGGGCTCATTTACAGGTCAGATTTGGAATCTCTGCTGTAAAATGAGATTTTGAATGAATTAAAGGGAGGCAAATCTGTAATAAAAAGAACATGCATAAACCGTAGTTGTTTCCCTTGTTTGAACCATGCTAAATCCTTACAAGTTTGGAAAGAATTGGATGAAAAATTTGGACTTTATTGCATAAACACCATTTTCTCAATTCAAGGGGAGTTAATTCTGTACTTCATGGACCAATAATGCTCATTTTTTGTAGGGTTCGTGTCCTCATTGATATAAAGACACTGTGCAAATTTGGAAATGATCGGACAAAAAATGTGGAAGATTTTTGAAAGTGTTCACAAAATAGGCAAAAACGAATAAACATGCAAAGTTCAACGAGCTCCTGCGGCCATGTTTTTTGACGAATCAAATTTCTTTGAACAACTTTTTTAGGGGAGCCCTCAAAGGTCATCCCTGTGAAATTTTTTGAAAATATGATGAGCGGTTTCTGACAAGAAGATTTTTTTAAGGTTTTTACCATATATGGTCATGGCGGCCATCTTGGTTATGTGATCAAATTTTTTTTAACAATTCTTTTGTCCCATGACCTAGGGATGCTCCACATGAAATTTAGTTGAAATTGGCTCAATGGTTTAGTAGAAGAAGATGTTTACAAATTGTTTACGGACGGACGGACGGACGCCGGACGCTGAGTGATCACAATAGCTCACCTCGAGCTATCGCTCAGGTGAGCTAAAAAGGAATAGAACATTGCCCGGACCAGGTTTCGAACCAGTGACCCCTGGAGTCTTGCCAGAGTCCTGAAGTAAAAACGCTTTAGCCAACTGAGCTATTCCGCCGAGTACACATACGATACGTATTTTATACCTTATATAAGCAATCTTCGTAGTTTCACAAAATTTAACGACAAAAACAGAACTCTCCAAATTATTCAATCGTTTCGCGTTGCAACGCTTTATAATTTTTAGGTTTAAAAATCGTCAAAAGATGCATATAATGGCTATATTAGACCATGGTAAATGTTCAGTATTACTGTTTCCTCACAAATATCGTAACTAAAACGAAAATGTGCGATTCTGAAACAATTTTTTTCAATTTTGTCAATTTACCAAAGCGTGAAAAGATCCCTTTAAATATTGTATTGGTGTTTTAAAAAATTATTTTGCATTGACAAAACAAAAACAATAAAGTAATTGAGTTATGAAATATCTGCAGATATATTTTTACAGTGGTTTTTTACGCTTTGTTTACCTTTCTTACCTTTGTGTACATTTAGTACAGAGATCAATAAAGTAAAGTCGTATAAGTAGAAAAATATCATATACGCGCTTAAAACTAAAATGATCAAGCCCCTGTGCCCCTCACCCCGGATACTGTAAACATGTCTTGTTCATAACTTCAACTTGAACTATGCACTGCTGTGTAGATGGAATGCATTCTACCTTCGCCTATACAATGAGCCCTTCTCACCTTAGGATGTATAGGTGATGAACAAATGTCTTGTTTTTAGCTCTATATAGTCTCATGTGATGCAGTTCATTTGTTAATCATGGGAAGAATGAAAAATTATTCTAAATGAATAAGGAATTTTTTGGCAGTCATTCTGGTAATGAAATATTAGGGGGGTTTATTTAAACATATAAAAGGGACTCGTTCACAGCTGTTTTAGAATAATATGATGTTAAAATATATATAACAAACCTGCAGCAGGTGAAGGACAACTCAATCAAGATCCAGAGCGGGCCGTTCTCTCTTCAATGCACTGACGAGGTCTTGTTACAAAACCTGAAAATGATACAAATAAGCCATTTAGAGAGTCGCATTATGAATTGATTATAAAGTACAGATAATATTCATAAATGACACAATTAAGAAATTTATTCAACTCGTTTTAGTCACCAAATAAATTTTAATTGTATAATATTGTATAATATAGTTAAATATATTTCCAATTAACATTTCTCTTACTTACAAACGCACTTCCATCAAAAATACAAATATACCCTCGCCATAATCCGCTTTGCAACCACACGTAGTTTAAATAAAATGGGTCATTTGTCCGGGCGTAACATCCACATTACTTCGATGCGAACCATTCTCGTGATATAAAAATTGTTCGCTAAAATAAATATCTTACAGAAATATGTACACACTTTCTTAAGAGGTAATAAATAAGGAATGTGAATAATGCGACTTCTTAGATTCAAACTGAACTTTCTGGTTTGAGTTAAAGGGACTGTCAACCGCGATTGACGAACAAAGAAAAGTGTTAAAATACCGTATTTTTGCAATTAATAGTTTATATTGATTAAAATATTGAATCTGGTCTATTAAATTACTACAAAAAAGTTCATATTTTCAGTATATTCGATAATAAAATTTCGCGATGTGAAATCGAAAGTATATCGCGAAAATAGGTGACATAACGATATACACACTATAAATAACGCAAGTAGATTTATCATTTATATATAAAATATGTTCAATCCACTACGCATGCACAATTTGCATTCCTGTATTAACCACGTGACGATGATGATCAATCTACTTGCGTTATTTATAGTTAACTGGCAGTTACTTTGTAGACATACCCAGTAAAAAGTATTACCGAATATACTGAAAATATGAACACTTTACAACTTTTTTCAAGTAATGTAATATACCAGTCGTGATATTAGAATCATTTTTAACTTAAACGGACAAAAGCCCGCAAAGCGTGCGTTGAGCTTTCATACATATGGACATTTAGACAAAAAAATAGACAAGGGATGCATCTCAAAAATTTTCCTCATGCATATATTTTCACGATGCAATTATCTCCCTTGAATACTTATATTGTCCATGTTCTGCCTCTGTTTGTTTAGTTGCGAATTTATTTGATCCGATTAATTCAATATTTTAATGTTATTATTATCCTCACATATCAATAAATAAAACTGTTTAAAAAATTGATTCGCTGAATTCATGAACATCGGCGTTATTTGAGCTCTAAAATGTTAAATGGGAAGCTTACCACTGCGCATACAGCGTCCGGTGAATAACGACACCGTACAGTACTATTTACTTTTCACGCATTTACCATTCGCTTTCAGAAAGCAGTTTTACCCGTGATCATGAGCAATAGTTGGGTAAGTTGCGGTTGTTATCCATTAAACGGGTTCATACTGTAAAAAAGCTGTGATTACATAAACATAGGATATTGCCTAGTAACTGTGTATTTGATTGATTTTTCTTTTGTTTAATATTTTAGAAGATGGCATGTCAAGCACTGGGCGTCACACACTCATACATTATTCTGCGCAGCAAAACTGATTGGATGCTAAATACTCAACAACGATACAATTCTGGATCTATCAAACTTGCAAGTGATGGAAATTATGCAATTGTGACCTTGAAATATTCAGTAGTTCTGTTGGGTTATTGTTATGTAACATACGTAGACTGTAAAGAAACTGCAGTTATTATGAAGAGTGTCTGTATGTCATCAAAAAGCAGTTTCAGCATAACAAATATACAAACAATAGTAAAAAAGAAGTGAAATAAAAACTAGCAGATAGCAATCATGTTAAAGTTATGTTTATACTAATAGTGTCCATGCATTTATATAATTTTTTAAGGAAAGTCTAGTAGTTAATTAAAAGCATGCCACAACCAAGGAAGCGCACTCAGTTTTGGGATTATTGTGTCTTTAAGACTTCTTGCAAGACATTAAACTTTTAAACAATATTAATTAGCATGTTTTACTATAGAATTTGATATATATTGTGTAATTGAATGTTAATTTTTCTGTCCCATGATATAGTGGCAAAATTGCGAATAGTTTAATTGATAAAAATGCCTTCGACATATATCTTTTTTATTCTTGCACAAATAATAAATTGACAAATCATGCTTTTATGTTTATGTTTTTTTTTTATGTTTTATCAGTTTATGTGATGAGCAATCGCTTTGAATTCCTGCTTCTACTTCTTCCCATAAAGTGCATGGAGCATACACCTTAGGGTAAAGAAAAAGACCACTTTCAAGCTCAATTACCCGTGAATCATAGTTGTGTATACTTTTTTGGCTTTAACTGAATACAAAACAAATCAGAAGAAGTAGTACCAGAAAATAAATGAAAGAAAAGGTGTATTTAATAGTAAATAAATTTCTGCTGTACAGAAAAAACTCCTTCTGTATGCGTGTTTACTTGCTTGTTTCACTGTAGTAAACACTATTTGATTTATGGTACCATATGAGGAGTGTGATTTAATTTAACATTCTACGGTCATATTAATATGTTGGGTAATACAATGTTGACATTGAAATCATATAATATACTCGCTTTAATTAAAAAAAAAAAGATTATTTCCCCCTTCTACTTCATATTCCGTCTTCAACATTTTGAAATCCCTGCATATGTTCAAGAAACATAAAACACAATTTTAATAATAAAATACATTATTTATATTTTGACTGTTTAGAAATGATTTTCTTTGTTGGTGGACAACATGAAGTGGTTTGCGAACGGTCAGTCGATATGAAAGCGGATAACCATACATTATAAACAAGCCGCTAAATAGGTTTGGTTCCAGATTTTGGTATACATGTTTTTGAGGAATATCTTAATGTCTTTAGAAGACACATCAAAGCATCGGCAATTCAAAATTCACATATAATAACCAAGATTTGGTTATTATATCAAAAAGACAAGCATAATTTCGTTCTCACTGTATCGCTTTTATTGATACCTAACGTCTGTGCAAACCAGTAATTAGGCGCCGAATGTGTTCGGCTGCTAAATCGTATTATCTTAAAAAAAATGGATTATTTGTGATGAAAAGACATTGTACTGACTTCATTTTTGCTGTGGATGTTATTGAATGTGTGTGCATCATGAATATCAACTTTGTTTTTGGATTTTTAATTGTGTTTACAAAGTATGTGTGCCTAAAACAATTGGACAATAACAATAACAAGGATTTTTGTTGTAACTGGGTGAACACCGTTTCAGTGCATTAACATACGGATTACCGTGGGGGCTCAGATGGATTATCATATACCGCAAGTGAGCTGATGAGATCTCGCTCATTACCTAGGCAATGGATTAAGCCTAAGCAACAATTTTTAGCCAGATTAAAACGTTTAGGTATACTGAACTTTAGAAGAACCCGGTCAGGAGACAAAATACACACTCTACACAACAGAAATAGAAAACAAATAGAGGATATTTGTTGGATTCGGTGGATTATCGATTTTAATTCACGAGTGATCATAGAAAATAATATTTTCACGAGTGGCGCAGCCACGAGTGAAAATATATATTTTCTATGATCACGAGTGAATTAAAATCGATAATCCATCAAATCCAACAAATTTTCTTTTTATTTTATGCTTTATTTCACAGTTTATATACATTGTTAAAGAGTTTAACTAAAGAATTTCGTTGGGAACATGACGTCATTTCGTCAAAAAAATGACGTCATTTAACATAAACAGTGAAAATTATCGATAATTTTCACTGATAATTTTCATTGTTTGAAACAGTGAAATTATCAGTTTTAATTCACTGATATTTCTCTATAAACCACCGGAAAGCATAAAATAAATTGGTGTAAATACTTTACTTCAAATTTGATATACCCCAAACGATGCAATACTCTTGCCAATTTACAGAGAATGTTACCTGTCTGACTTTAAATTGCCGTTCATAAGTCAGGAAAGATGTACTCGTTGGTCAAATGCTCCGTGAAGACAAAACTGATTTTGCTCTTTTAACTGAGACCTGGTATTCAGACGAAAAACAACATCATTTCGAAACATCAGATTTAAATCAAAATGGTTATAAAATTAGTGTTGCAAATCGAAGAAATAGGATAGGAGGTGGTGTTGCTCTGACTTGCAAAAGTAGTGTTAACATGCGTAAAATGTTATCAGGCACAACCCAGAGCTTTGAGTACGGAGTTTGGCAGCTGACTTTCAAAAATATTACCATACATTGTGTTGGTGTTTACAGACCTCCATCTTTGGCTACACCTGTACAGTTTGTGAGCGATTTCTTTCAATTTCTAGAAGACATTGTCTCAAAATATTCAAACCTTTTGGTCATAGGCGATTTCAATTTGCATATACATGAAGATAGTAATGCAATCTCAGAATTCAACAACTGTTAATTTGCCACGGGATTGAAACAACATGTACATTTCCCTACCCATGTACGTGGTCATAGTCTTGACCTAGTCATAACTGAAGTTGCAAACGGTGTAAAATTACTTTCTTGTGAACCTGACCCTTTCATCTCTGATCACTGTGCTATCAAAGTAGTTACGAAAGTGAAAAAAGAAAATATAATCAGCAGATCTGTAGTTTTTAAAACTTCAAAGACATTGATAATTATGAATTTGGGAGTGATCTGGCTAAATTGTCAATCGAATCTGACTCTGTCGAAACTTATGTCCATCAGTTTGAGGATGAAAGCAAGGGACTTCTGGATAAACATGCTCCTATAAAAGAAAAAATGCAAATTTATAGATCCCCAAAACCGTGGTTCAGTGAGAATATTCTTCGCTCAAAGCGACTTTTACGTAGGTCAGAAAAAAATTGGCGAAAATATCCTAAACCACAAGACTACGAAAACTACAAAGTTTCGCTTCATAAATATCACTGCGAATTAAATAAAGAAAAGCAATTGGCACTCAACCAGAAAGTACTTGAATCTAAAGGTTATTCTTAAAAGCTGTACACATGTGTGTCGGAGCTTACGGGAAGCAAGTCTGAGAACCCGTTGCCAACTGTTCAAAATGAAAATACTTTAGCTGACACATTTGCTGATTATTTTATGCAGAAAATAGAGACAATCCGAGAGAATTTTAAAGACTTTGACAACTACACGCCGATTGCGAAACAGGTCACACAATTGGGAAATTTTGAAAAACTCACAGAAGATGAGATCAGAAAGATAATAAATCAATTACAAACAAAGTCCTGCGAGATTGATATCTCACCGACAAAAGTGTTAAAGTTGTTTTTGAATGAGCTTTTTCCAACCATTTCTTAATTAGTAAACCTTTCTTTGGCACAAGGAGTATTCCCTGCGAAGTGGAAAAAAGCGGTAGTGCGTTCTCTGTTAAAAAAAGCCGGCCTTGAATTGCCATTTTCAAATTACAGACCAGTGAGTAATTTGGCATTTCTGTCAAAAGTAATTGAAAAATCATCACTCTATAGATTAAACAAACATGCTAGTGAAAATGATCTTCTCCCAAAGAACCAATCTGCTTACAGACAATATCACTCTTGTGAGTCGGCATAACTAAGACTTGTTAACGATCTCCTAGCTGCAATGGAAAACCAATAGGTAACAGCACTTATTGCACAAGACCTTAGTGCTACTTTCGACACCGTAGATCATGACAAAAGATGTATTGAAAAGTCAATATGGCGTGTGTGATGCGGCGCTGGACTGGATGGACTCATACTTGCGGCCGCGAAGTTGTTGTGTAAGTGTGAACGGATGCATGTCAAAACCACGTGAGTTAAAATGCAGTGTCCCACAAGGAAGTTGTTTGGATCCTTAGCTTTACCTCACATATGCAGGAACAATTTTTGACATAGTAACCCCTTCCATCTCTGTCTATGGATTTGCAGATGACCATACTGCCAGCAAACTTTTCAAACCGATTCTATCGGAAGAAACTGAAGCCATCAACGAACTCCAAGATTGTGCACAAGAAATAAACAACTGGATGAACAGTAATAAACTCAAAATGAACGCTTCAAAAACTGAATGCATAGTGTTTGGAAGTCGCCCTTAATTAAATAAGTGTAACACTCGGGACATTGATGTATGTGGTGAAAAAATCAAGCGTCAAAGTAGCATCAGATATCTGGGCGCTTTTCTGGATGAAACGCTGAACTTCAAGGAACACATTAAGAGAGAGTGTAGATCTGCAATGTTGAATTATTTTAAAATAAAAAACATTCGTAAATTCTTAACGCAAGACGCTACAGAAACACTAGTTCTTTCTTTAGTCATTTCACATTTCGACTACTGTAACGTTATTTTGTACGGCATCTCCCAGTGTGAATTGGCAAAATTACAGCGTGTTTAAAATATGTGCGCAAAATTTGTTTTAAGCCGTAGAAAGAGTGACAGTTCAAAACAATCACTTCACGACCTGCACTGGCCGCCAATCAAGACTAGAATCGAATTCAAAATTCTTACATACATGTTTAACTGTTCACTTGGTAATGCTCCTGCCTACTTGACCGAACTTCTATCCACTCCGATTTCTAAACGTAATCTTAGATCATCAGCATCATCAATAGGCTGTTTTAATGTGCCGTTCAACAAGAAAAGAACATTCAGTGATAGAAGCTTTGGAACTGTGGGTCCAAAACTATGGAACAACATACCTTTGAGTTTAAGACAATGTACTCCAATAGACACTTTCAAAAAAAACTTCAGACATACTTTTTCGACGATTTTGTTTGCATTATTTTAAAGATAATACGTGATGTACCTTTGATAAATGTTTTGTATAGACTTGTTTTATACTTGGCACTGATGTTCGTTTTTAAACTTGTGAAGAGGATTGCCTCGCTCGTTTGTTAAGGATCGGTTTCTGTGTCACTCCATATTATTGTATGTCTTTTATTTGTGTTTACTTTTTGTTTTTATTTCTAGTGTACAACGCCATTGAATATGTTTATACGTAGAAATAGGCGTTCAATCAAATGCTCAAGTTTCAACTTCACATATGCATGTTTGTAAAAAAATGTCATTCAGTGATTCGTTTCTAGCAGGGTCTAGATAAAATCATGGATGTCACACTACTGTAAATAGACACATGTAAAGATAGATAAAATATATGTTGTTATGCAAGTGATTTAAAGATGCCAAACAATTTATAATAACATTTATACTGATATTTTAACATTTATTTTACTTGAAACACAGTTACTTTTATCTATTCAAGAGGGTTTTAAAATAGAAATTTTAAATATTGTTTATTTAAAAGGTGAACAACCATTAAACTTGATATTAAAACGTGTGTAAACAAGACTAGTGGTTGCTATATCCATTGCCTTAATCTTAAAAAATGTATTTGGTTAATTTCTCTAAAAACGAATAACCTTTTGGGAGCTGGATTGTTCAATTAAAATGTGCAGGCTTTTATTTATCATCAATATGCAAACTAAAAAAGACATCTTTTAAGCTTTTGCCCGAAAATTAGGTAGCACCTATAATCATATTAATTGTAAAAATACGGTATTTTAGAACTTTTCTTTTTTTTTTCGTCAATCGCGGTTGACAGTCCCTTTAAGGCTAAAAAGGTTACGTATTTCTTACGTGTGGCCCCTTTTCATCGCGAGTCAACATCTTTTCGTTGAAAATAGTTTCTAACGATGCATAGATTTACAAAAAGGCTCGTTTTCGTTTTTTCTTTTAGCTATTACTTGCAGACATCATGTTCAAGCTCTTGATTAGCTTTCCTTGATTTGATGTAAGGCGATGGCTCTGTACTCCGACCAACGAAACTTAATTATATGCATAATAATACAGTGAGTATGCGTCGGCGTCCGCGTTATGCTCTGGTTAAGGTAGGCGTGCAATATTTCTATTTCACTGTCTCTGCTACAGGTATTCAGGTATGTGTACGGGGTCACTGTGAGGGTTGACCTTCAAATTTTTCATAGGTCTTATTTGCATTTTAGCAAAATTATGCACCTTCGTGTACTTAGAAACTTTGTTGAGGTAAGCGTGCAAACATCGACAAATAAATGTATTTACTTGATGCATTAATTGAAGCATCATTCATGTGTTCAGGATCATTGTGGGATGTCACTTAATAATTAATTAACTCCGTTTAATTTATTAGAGGCAAGCCTCGCCGTTATATTATTCTAAGCTTTGCCTAATATATTAAAAAAATATCAGGTAGTAACCTGTTATACTCTATATAGTACGCTAGCCATGGTCAGATGAATATATTGTGTCGCTCTCTTGTTTCGTGTAAGCATTAAAACATACACTTGAACATTTTTAAAACAGAAAAACATCCGTGTTTTTTCAAAAGGCACAGATTCTTTCATGACATTAAAACACATACGTGGGAGCAGTGGTCTAATTGGAAGGACGCTGGCTTAGGGATCGAGAGGTCCTGGGTTCGAGTCCCGTCTGGTCACTGGAATTTCCTTGAGCAAGAAATTTGTCACACATATGCTCCTCTCCACCCAGGTGTATAAATGGGTACCTGTGAGGGAAATAAGCCACTGCGCCGTGGCTGCGTACTGCTCCAAGATGTTAACGGACGACTTATGACCCAGTGATCAGGGGAAAAAAAGTAAAGCGACATTGAACGCACATCTCGAGTATGAAAAGGGCGCTATATAAATGTGGTATAAACAATAAGGGCTTCCCTTTGTAGTTGATCGCGCTAGCGAACAACTTATGTTAAGAGCAAGTTTTAACTACGCTAAGAACGATAGCCACCGCATCTGCCTGTTTCTACTTCAGCACTGGTACACTGCCGACAGCGAGTGTGTGTATGTAATCAATAGTGTTAAACAGCTTGTGCGACGACATTGGCCAGTTTGTCATTGAAATATGTACGTATTGGCTGCGTTCAGGGAAAACGTGGATAAATGCATGTCAATTAAGTGGTGTCCTGTGCACACTGATTAGCCTGTGCAATAAGCACAAGCTAATCAAAGACGACACTTAATGGTTTAATGGTGTTTTTCGCTTAAAGTGAGTCTCTGATACTAAGATGACAATTAATGCATATGACTTAAGCCCTGTTTTCCCAAAATGAAGCTAAAATTATTGTTTCTATTAATGACTTGAAAAAAAGATAAACGCGATAATTACTTCAAAGTAGCCTCGCTGACAAAGCAAATAAATAAAATCACTTTTAAATCAAATAAACAGCCAATGAGTTTTCTAAATTTTTAACTTGTGGCATTTTAAGTAAACATCTAAAAGGGACCTTTCCACAGTTTGTCATTTAATTCTTAATATTGATAAATGTATGCATTGGATCTTAAAAGCTCCATTAAAAGAAAAAACAAGAATAAAATTAAAGAAACAAAAAAAGTTACCGTTAACTGGGCTCGAAGCACTGACCCCTAGAATTCTCTATATATCAGGCAACGTTATATCAAGCAGATATCAACGCAGCGGTATGATAAATGAATGTTGACAGCTGTATTTATTAGCACCTTAACTGCACATTTATATAAACTATTTTATATATATACATGCACGTAATAATATGTACTTAAAAAAAACGTTTTGCACCAAAAATATTTAAAAACTAAAAACTGGGATTGCGTTTTTCCGCCATGCGTCCTGAGTCGACCATCGTGCTTTATGTGTTCTTATTTTTCGTTCAAAACAACTGGGCACATTTACACGAAACTTCACACAAACCGATCGTTGGATGTCGCTTTTTACACTTTGTTCAAATCGTCGCGTTCTATGAATATTGAACTAACTAGAGCTAAAACTACCGGTAGATAGTGATGAATATAAAGGAATGTCACATTCTTTTGTTTATACAAAGAGCAGCAAATCTGAAACGCCTGTTGTTAATCTGCTGGTTACCGAACATGGCCTCAATTTTATGATTAGCAAATATTTCCAAAAAGTTTGTGAAGATTCGATGAAAACTGTTTGAATTAGAGAGCTGATATGACGATATGTGCGTTTTTTTTTAGCAAATAAAGGAAAAATACTCTGAAACTTCAATTTGAATTGTCTGCTTATTAGGTTACGCATGCGCAATTAATTTCCTTCTATATTACATATATAATTCTTGAAGTTCGATATCAATTTTTACCATTATCAAGCGCATACCCACTATATCATCATACATCATTGGAAAGATAAATGCATAATCTTTTGAAAAAATGCATGTAATTAAATTCTATGTGTGCTAACTCAAAATATTTACCTTAGAATAGGCACACCGATTTTGACAGCTGTACAGACAACCGTTTTGGGCTCAAATAGTATGACCTACTTTCAAAGCCGGGAACCATCAACACAAAAAGTAGAGCACAAAAATGGCTTTTTTTTCTTATTGCTTACAAATATACCTTCAGGCTGATACCAAAACTAACCATTTGCAATGTACTTTACAATTCCTATGCAGCATGCACTCAGCAATGTGTGCTAAGTATAAAACTGACTGCATGTAACCCTAAAAACAGGAGTTCCGGTTTGGACTTATGTGACCTTATTAAACATGGCGACCATTTTATGTCAACAAACATAATTTCAACGTAAAGTGTACGACTTAGATCGCTAAGAATGTTCCCATAAAACATCCCTTGAAAAGACTGTTGCTTGAATATAGCATTTAACATGCAGTCTGAATGATCGTAGTAATTCAGGATAATGCACCTGCTCGAATTATATATTTATGAACGGCAAGAAAATGTGTTTCTGCTCGATAAAATATTTGCGGCTAAATATAGTGAGTAAGGAACACACCAAAAACAAAATTAAGAAACAGAGTGAGTTTACAAAAGATTCCCAGTTTGTCTTAAAAACGAAAGGTGGAAAGAGTGGGAAGTTGTACGTTATAAATTTAAGCTATAACGAAAGCGATAGGAAAAGATATACAGGAGAGGAAAGACATATAGGCAATGAGAGAGGTTCGGACGAGACGATTTAGTTGTAGCAGATAGAGATTAAGAAGTTGAGAGAAGTGATGACGAATAATATTATGTGTAATGAATGGAGCGATAGATGTGGAACACGAAAATATAAAGTACAATATTCAAATAAGCTCATATTTAACTGACAGTTTGCAAATTGTATTTTTGTTTACCAATGACAAAAACGAAGAGGAACTGTAAATGAAGGCCTTTCTTTTCATAAAAGTTGCGAATAATGGCTTTGCTGTAAATCTTGAAAAAGGTGTTAACTGACGTATTCGCCGTAAACACATTTCGTGCAGTCATATATGGATACGTGGCAAAGTAATATTAAACGCACTAGAATTGCAACCCTATTGGCACAGGTTTGAAGTCCCGCTAAGCTACCAGATAAGAAATTATTACATTATACATATTGTAATAACTATAACATTAACATTATAAGCATTGATTTTTATTAGCGTCTTTACAAGTTCGCTCTTTCTTACGTTTTTCTTCGGTCAAAATTTTCGTTTCTACTCGATATCTAAGACACAAGTATATTTCAAATGTAAGAAATAAAAATAAACACGATTCCAATATGTTGAACGTGCGATTACTGTTCGTGTCGCTTTGGTGCAATTTTTGTTGGTGGAGTTATTATGTTTTTATTATTTATATGTCTATGTTCGTTTTCGCGCGAGATCTCAGAAACGTATGATCCGAATTACATTAACGTGGTATGTAGTATCCATAAATGGTGGATATGCGCATGTTTGTAAGGTCGTTTCGGTCCAATCATGTTTCAGAAAGTCGTTGTCGTTTGATTACAAGTATGTCATTATTTGAGCCGCGTTCTGAGAAAACAGGGCATAATGCACGTGCGTAAAGTGTCGTCACAGATTAGCCTGTGCGGACAATCAGGGACTACACTTTCCGTTTGTATGACATTTTTTATTTTAAATGAAGTCTCATCTTAGCAAAAATCCAATTTAGGCGATAAGTGTCGTTCCTGAATAGACTGTTCGGACCGCACAGGCTAATTTGGGACGACACTTTACGCACATGCATTATGCACAGTTTTCTCAGAACACGACTGTTTTAATCATTTTTAATTTCCGCGCGAGATTAAATGACCCAAAGTTGATAAAATGTTTATGCACTTTCCTTTAAGTAGTGACAAGCGCACATATTCAAGTCGTTTCGCTACGTTGTTTTTTTAAGGTATCATTGCCATTTAAATATTTTTTTAATCTTGGACATTAATGAGTTAAAATGTGTTAAACTCCATATGTTTCATCCATGTTAGATGGACGTGCGTATGTTTCGGGTCACATGCTAGTAAATCATTAGGTAGTTTACACGTTAAAACGGCCACATTTATTTTTTAAACGAGTTCACTTCTTTCAATATAAAGATGTTGAACGTGTTAAGCTTAGTCTATGGTCAATACATTAACGGTTATGACAGCCTTTAAATGATACAAATATGCTTTATATCTTGTAATATATTGGTCCCTACATAATAACACACTTAGGGTGTTAAAATGTGCATTTGTGTTATTAAAAATACCTATATCGTACATGTCAGTTGCGTTTCATTCTTATATATGTTGTGCTGCGATAACATGAAAGTACCTTTCATTCACGATTAAATTGAAACGTTATCAAACATTATATTTAAAGACAGGAAGTTGCGTTTCTTAGTCACGATAGTGGGTGCATGTTTACATTTGTTATAAATATGTATAAGAAAATATGTAAATTGGTAATAAATCAAGTTAACAGTATAATCCGATAATTTTTATTTATTTATCATATTTTCATACAAAAGCGAGTGTATTGAAATTAGTAAATACAATGATTATGTTAATGTCACTTCATTTATGTTCTTTATCAGTTCTTCATTCAATTTGAAATGTATTCATGTTTCACAATATAAGAGACAAGTTAATTTAAATATGGACATGGTCTCTTTTGAACATGTGCAATAAACAAGATGGCATGTTACGTCTAAGAAAATCCCTATCGACCGAATGCATTTGCCCTCAGAAAAGGGTTCCGGTTGTAATTTTTCTACCAAATCTCAATACATAAATAAACGCACCGCAAACGTTTAAATTCGTAGTCTAAAGGAAATGACGCAGAGTCACAATAAATAAAAGAAAACTCAAAAGGCATGTCTGCGATCTCTGAATGGCTTTAATACAAAAAGAGAAAATAAACTCTTTAGAAAAAGACATTCGAATAAAGCGCGGAGGAATACAAAATGATTTTGTGCAATTTGACATTAAATTTAATGAACCCCAAATGTTTAGATCCTACAAAAAAAAACTCGTCTACACCATTTGTAAACCTGTGTGTACAAAATAGTACAACAAATCAAAATTTCATTTCAATCAGAAAAGAAGAAATTCCCCTTAAACGCATTTAAGTTACATGATAGTTACATGATAAGCCATCCGGTCACTAAATGGTTAGACTGCATTTAATTTAGATTGCGATTGACATCAATTATTTGTTAAACGTACAAAAGGTTTCTTACAGCGGCGTCTCATCAGGGTCTACGCTGTTTGTTTAAAGGAATTTCTGTAACAAATATTCTAAATAGAAAAATAAATATACTAGACATCCCTAATTTTGGAAATAAAATGATCCAATTAAGCAGGACGGGACAGTCCACTAGGCATAAATCTGTTAATAAGGTATGTGTTAAGGGAGACAGTCCGGGTCCTAACATAATGTAGCCTCAGGCGCAGAGGGACCTTATACACTTCGAAACAAACACAGACGCGATTAACAGAACACGGTGGTATTAACCTTATTAAAGTAATAAGTACAATCATTGACATTCTGATTAGATTCTTGAATACAGCGATTGCAAATAAAGCTGATGTTTGACCACTCAACAGACAAGCATGGTCATTTGAAAGCGGTCAACGTAATCTAATTCATCGCAAGGTATCTTATCTGCTGCTTCTGATAACGACGTTTTATAAACACAGCTGGATTATTTTCCCATAGAACTGAGTGTTTATATTAGTATAGTTAACTATAGTTAACTATAGTTGACTATAGTCATAGTATGACTACCTGTAATGTTAAGCAAAGCTCTGATAAATAACGGTAATTGAAAGACTGCACGTGATATCGTATAATTTTGACACGGGAACTTAAAACTTAAAGGGACAGTAACGCCGTTTTGGTTATTTTATGCAACAATCTAATGTGTGTATATTTTATCCAAACCG